>NC_056748.1:919556936-919696936 GCF_019279795.1 Protopterus annectens | reverse complement strand
TTTCCCACCATTAATGTGACCTATAACCTGCACAGTTCAAGCGAAAAACAAATCTGTTAGGGGGAAATATAAAAAAATAAATAACATGCAATAAGCTGGTTGCATAAGTGAGCACACCCTTAAACTAATACTCTGGTGAAGCACTGTTTGATTTAATTACAGCATTCACTCTTCTTGAGTACACACCAGCCATCAGTTAGAGTCTTATTAACCTCAAATAAAGTTCAGCAGTCCTAGTAGGATTTTCCTGATATTTACTCATTTGCCTGCTACAGCAAAAGCTGTGGTTTGCAGAGAGCTTACAAAGCATCAAAGGGATCTAATTGTTGAAAGTGATCTAATTGTTGAAAGGTATCAGTCAGGAGAATGGAACAAAAAAATGTTTACAGCATTGGATATACCATGGAACACAGTGAAGGCAGTCATCAATAAGTGGAGAAAATATGGGACAACAGTGACGTTACAAAGAACTGGATATCCCTCCAAAATTGATGAAAAGACGAGATGAAAACTGGTCAGGGAGGCTGCCAAGAGACCTATACCAACACTGAAGGAACTAAAGGAATTTTTGGCAAGTACTGGTTGTGTACTACATATATGCCGCAGTGGTACGGCGGTAGCGTTGTTACCTCACAGCAAGAGGTTCTTCCGTTCGATTCTAGGCTTGGCTTGGGGAGTGCCTTCTGTGTGGAGTCTGCATGTCCTCCCCGTGGTTGGGTAGCGTTTTGAAAGACATGCGTGCGTAAATGGGTGTGCTTTCATTGAAGGTTGGGTGTCGAGCTGGCACCTCGGCGTTTCGTAAAAATGTACTGCCAATCATTAGCGGACCGGAGTTCCGCTGCAGTGACCCCTTACTGGGAAAAGCCAAAAGACAAACAACTGGTTGTGTACTACATGTGACAACAGTCTCCCATATTCTCCATATGTCTGGGCTATGGGGTAGAGTTGCAAGACAGAAGCCTTTTCTTACACAGAAAAACATCCAGGCCCGGTAAAATTTGCAAAACAATACATTGTCTCCCAAAAGCATGTGAGAAAATGTGTTATGGTCTGATGAGACTGAGGTTCTTTTTGGCCACAATTCCAAAAGGTGTGTTTGGCGCAAAAACAACACTTTCCATCACTAAAAGAACACCATCCCCACTGTGAAGCATGGTGGTGCCAGTATCATGCTTTGGGGTTGTTTTTCTTTAGCTGGAACTGGGGCATTAATCAAGGTGGAGGGAATTATGAACGGTTCCAAATACCAATCACTTTTGACCCAAAACCTTCAGTTGTCTGCTAGAAAGCTGAAGATGAAGAGGAATTTCACCTTCCACACGACAATGCCCCCCCCCCCAAGCACATCTCCAAATCAAATAAAGAATGGCTTCACCAGAAGAAAATTTAAGTTTTGGAATGGCCCAGCCAGATCCCAGACCTTAATCCAATAGAAAATCTGTGGGGTGACCTGAAGAGGGCTATGCATAAGGGATGCCCTCGCAATCTGACATATTTGGAGCGCTTTTGCAAGGAAGAGTGGGCAAATATTGCCAAGTCAAGATGTGCCATGCTTGATAGACTCTTACCCAAGAAGACTGAATGCTATAATTAAATCAAAACATGCTTCAACATAGTATTAGTTTAAGGGTGTGCACACTTATGCAACCAACTTATTGTACATTTTTTATTTTTTATATTTTTTCAGAGTCCTTATTTACAGTCATCCCCAATGATTGGGGCATAAATAATGTAAGGGAATTCTTACATGGTAAGGAAGGCTTTTCTGATAACATAAAACTTATATGTTCCCTATTAGAGATTGTGTTAGAGAATAATATTCTATTTGAACAGGAATTTTTTCTGCAAAAGGTTGGCGTGGCCATGGACACTGCCTGTGCCAATAGCTACGCTAACCTAGTTTTGGTGCAATGGGAACATCATCATTTATTGTCAAACAGTAATGTATTTGCAGAACACCTTCTCTGGTATGTCCGTTTTGTTGATGATATTTTTATGTTATGGGGTGGCACAGTTGATGATTTGAACAATTTCATGAGGTACATGCATAGTATCACCTCCTTTCTGAAATTTACATGTGTACACTCTTTTGAACATTCAGAATTTCTAGATGTCAAAATAGACAAAGCAGACTTTGATTCTGTCCATACCAGCTTATATAGAAAACCTACACGCAGAAATGCACTTTTACACAATAATAGTATGCATCCAAGGCATATAATGAGAAATATGTCTAAAGGACAGGTATATAGAATACATACGCTTCATAATGATGATACAGTTGCACGCAAAGCTCTTGAATCTTTGAAAAATGATTTTTTAGAAAGAGGCTAATCAAGAAATAGAAATGGATACCTGCATCTCTGAAGCTTGGAAGGACAGATTTGATAGATGCAGGCCTTATTTTAAATCAACTACAAGCACACATGCATTATGACGGCAACATGACTCTACTAGTAATGTTTTTAGAGTGCCTCTACAATATTCTATTGATATAAGTCAATACTGTGACATTATAAAGAATAACTGGAAGATACTGAACAGTGTACCCAAGTTAAAAGATAAGATCGGAAGTACTCCACATTTTTCTTTCAGAAACCACAAATCCCTCAAGCAACATCTTTGATACAAGTCCAGTATGCTAGAGAAAGGGAGCCCATTATCTGACAGGATTGGTACATTTCCTTGCAGAAGTTGCTCACCCTGTAAATTTATTTTTACCTGTCTGTCATGCACGCACCCAGTTTTAAGATTCACAATTAATATTGATTTTTATGCTGACTGCAAAACGTGTAACCTTGTATATTTTTCTTTGTCAACTATGTCAAGCATTTTATGTTGGCAAGACAAATAGACCATCTAAGGATAGGATCCTTGAACATCAGAGAGACATAAAGAATAAAATGGCTTAGCAGCACATATAATGAGCCATGGTACCACACACTCATTTATGTTCTTTGTATTACAAGTTTTAGACACTAATTTAAGAGGAGATGATTTTAAAAACCACACTGAAACTATACAACAGAAGTGGATTTTAGTGTTGAATGCAGAAAAACCACCTGGTCTAAATGTTTTTTTTTTTTTTTTTCACTGAAACCCATCCTGAAAGGACGTAGACTTAGACATAAATAATGTTTTATTTTTATATATATTTTTATAAGTGCAATATGCTTGCATACATTTTGTAGCTGTTTTTATTCATGATATATGAATGTTTTCTGCAGTGTGTGTTCTTTTAAAAATTTTGTTAACTTTTTGATGACATCATAATTAAGGGCTTTTTATTGGTCACACTTTATATAAAAGACTTGTATTTCTTAGTTAATGTTGTCTGATGAAGAGGTGTGGTCACCGTGAAAGCGCTTGCCACTCTTTTGGATACATTTATTAAAGTTCCTGGATTTTAGCCTGTTGGTTTGGTATTTCTTCATTTATTTTATTCTTATTTTTGTCTTTCCAACCTTTATCCTGCTGTCATATATATTTTTTGCTCCTCTTCAAACGTAATCTGAACAATTGGATGGGTAACCATAAATTCACCCTGGGGGTTCCACCTGTGTCCCTCTTGGACAGGGACAATAGGTACTGATCATGGAAATAAGGGGAGAACTTGGCTAGGCTTGTAAGGACCCTAGGGCTGTTAGCCTGGTCATTTCCTGTGATCCTATGAAAGATTCATGCCTTACTATTCAGAAATGCATCTCTAAAAACAAGCCATTGATATTTAGTGCAGTGTTTTACAACTAGATTGAGGTTAGATGTTCTTCATCTCACATTGCTGCAGTCCTAACACTTGGGTAGTCCGCTGTCCACGGTCGGCCCGAATATCAAAGTATAAGGCTGACGTCGGTCAGGGCGCATTTAACTGACGTCAGGACGTCAGGGTACAAATGCGCATGACCGGCGTCATATCCTCAGTCTTTTTTGCCGCATGGTCCGATGCAGAAGCAGCATTGCAAGTGCCGGTTGGCGTTCTGAGATTTTTCTATTTAGAAGTTTCAGACAGAGTTCAAAGTTGGCTAAGTACCCGTTGGGAATATTTTGTTTTTCTTGCCTCAGTCATTTACCGGATGTCAGAAAAAGTTAATAATTGCGTTTCTTGTGGGAAACAGATACCGCATAGAGATTATCATACTTTGTGTATTCCTTGCTTAGGGCCTGAGCACGACGTTGTTGGCTGTCGCTCTTGTGCTAGATTTAATAAACGCACTATAAAGAGAAGGTTGGATTGTGCAAGGTTAGTCTTTGGGAAGCGGTGCAATTATAAAATGCCGTTGGATGCTCCGACGCCCGCTTCCTCGAAGCGCAAGGACAAGACAGTTAAGCCTAGGCTAGAAGAACCGTCTGTACCGGACGCCGGTTCTTTAGAGGTGTCGGTGGAGCCGGTGGCTCCGCCGGAGATTTCTTTGTGTTCACAGAGTGAAACTTTATTATTGCAAGATGTGGCCTCTCAGGAGGCAAGTCAGGCTGAGGGGGCTTCTCAGGTTACTATACTCCCCTCCCTTCCTAAGGTGGTTAGGCCCTCTCCTTCTGTTACTAAGGCTTCTCCCAGGGGCAGGCCAGGTTTAGCTTCAGTTGGTGTTACCCCTAGCTCTTCCGGTACTATGCCCAAGAAGCATATGCTTAAAATGGCAGAAGATTTGATTACTTTGATTAGGGGTTCTATGCCCCCTCCTGCTAAGAGACCTAGGGTGGAGCCTGGGCTGGGGGGTTTTGAGCAAGCTTCAGATGTTTCAGAGTCTTCGGCTGAAGACTTGCAGGAGTACTCTCCTTATTCTGATTCTGATGTGGATGATTCTACTCCTTCTGCTACTCCTCCTGAGGATTTTTCTTTTTCAGAAACTCTTCATTCCATGAGGGAGCATTTTAAGTGGGAAGGTCAGGACTTCTCTGATTCCAGGAAAAGGCTTAGGGAATTTCTGTTTTTACCCCAGCATAGGCCTTTGGCTATACCTCCTGTTTTGGATGTAGTGGAAGATGTTTTTACAGAGGCTTCTCTTAATCCTGATTCTTTGCCTCCTGCTCCTGTTAAGCCGGATAGGTATTACAGGGTGCCTGACGTTCACAAGTATCTTTTTAAAAGTCCTAGGGCAGACCCAGAAACTGTTAGCCAGGGGCCTAAAGGTGTTAAGGCTTCTGTTGTTAAGAATCCGGTTCCTACAGATAAGGAGGCTAGGGCCTTGGATAGATGGGGTAAGAAAGTTTATACTTCTTCCACTCTTGCTATAAGGGCTCTGAATTGCCAGTTTCACATGTTGAAATACCAAAACTATCTCCTTTCACAATTGAAGTCTAAGGTTGATGCTCTGGCAGTTGGTATTGATTGTAAAGAGTTGCAAGATTTAGTCCATGTTTCTGAACAGGTGGGTAAGCATTCTTTGCAATGTGGTTTTGATGCTGTACAGGCCTCGTCTAGGGTGGCTGCCACTGGGACTGTTCTTCGCAGGCACGCCTGGCTGAGGGATCAGAATTTGTCTGAACATGTTAAAACAAGGATTTTAGATGCTCCTTTACAATCTGACGTGTTGTTTGGGCCTCCTGTTGAGACAGTCTTAAAGAAAATGGAAGACAAGGCTAAGTCTATGCAGACTGTTAAAGATTTTTTGCAAGTCCAGCCTCCAAAGTTTAGTAGAAATTGGCCTACTAAGGGGTGGACGTATCCTTCTTATGATTCCCAGTCTAGGGGTAGATCTAGACGTGGTAAGGGCAGAGCTCAGGGCTCTTTCCGGCCTAGAACAGGGAGTTCTCCTGCACAGGCTTCGGGTGAGGGCAGGGGTCAGTCCTTTCGTAAACAGACCCAATGACCTACCTTTTCAGCTGCCAGAGCCTGCTGGTCTGGCAGCACCTTTGGGAGGAAGGTTGGCACTCTTCAAAGAAAATTGGAGTTTACTTACCCAGGACAGATGGGTATTGGATATCCTACACCACGGCTACAGGTTTTATTTCCATACCTTACCTCCTTTCAGAGGCATGCCAGACGTTCCTCCTCAACAAAGAATAGAGGCTCACAGACAGGTTTCTCTGTTGCTCCAACTAGGGGCCATACAGCCGGTCCCTCTGCCAGAAGTGGGCCTAGGATTTTATTCTCGCCTGTTCCTAGTTCCAAAGAAGGGGAACACGTGGAGACCAATTTTGGATTTATCTATCCTCAACACTTATCTGGACATTCCCAAGTTCAAAATGTTGACGTTGCAGCAGCTTTTACCTCTGCTGGGCAAAGATCATTGGATGGTAACTTTGGATCTCAAGGAGGCTTACCTTCATGTTCCTATCAGACTCAGTTGCAGAAAGTATCTGCGTTTTCGAGCTGGAACTTCTCACCATCAGTTCTCTGCATTGCCCTTTGGCTTATCTACTGCGCCCAGAGTGTTCACGAAAGTTCTGGCTCCAGTGATAGCTTTCTTCAGACTAAAAGGAATACAGATCTATCCTTATTTGGATGACTGCCTGATTCTGGCTCAAGGAAGGGAAGAGCTTCTTCGTCATTTGGAGTATGTGATAGCAGTGCTAAGATGCCTAGGGTATTCTGTGAACGAAATAAAGTCCAGTCTAGTACCCTCTCAAGACATGTGCTTTCTGGGTGTGAGACTGAATACAGCAGCCCAGATGGCCTTTTTAACCCCGGACAAACAAAAGAGTCTATCCCTTTACTTCCGTCAACTATCTCATCAGTCCGGGCTGACTGCAAGGACAGTCCTTCAAGCCTTAGGGTTCATGGCATCTTGTATTCTGGTGCTTCCCAATGCCAAACTGCATATGAGGAAGCTACAATGGTATCTCAAAATGTATGGACACAGCACTGCCAGGATCTGGACACTGTCATTCCAATAATACCTTGCATTCAGAAGGAATTTTTGTGGTGGGCTCAGGAATGTCACCTAAACAAGGGACTCTCTGTGACCCGGCCAGAGGAAAGTCAGATTTTAACGACAGATGCCTCAGACAAAGCTTGGGGAGCTCATCTGAATGGAAAATGGATACAAAACAAGTGGCCTGTCAGACTACTACATCTACATATCAACATGAAGGAGATGTTAGCAGTCCAGTTTGCATTAATAGCTTTCAAGGAATTCCTTCTTCCAGGACAGGTGTTGATTCTAACAGACAACACAACTGTCATGTGGTACATCAACAAGCAAGGGGGAACGCATTCTTATCCTCTATGCAGGCAAACAATGATTTTGTGGGAGACTGCTCTCAGTTTACAGCTCAATCTTCAGGCAAGGTTTCTGCCAGGAGCACAGAACTCCTTAGCAGATGTGTTGAGCAGAGGAATTATGGATCCCCACGAGTGGAAATTGGATCCTCATGTATTTCAGAAATTGACAGTGTCATGGGGAACTCCAGACTTAGATCTGTTCGCTTCTCCACTAAACCATCAGCTGCCAAAGTTTTGCACAACAAGGTTTCATCCCACAGCTTGGAAAGTGGATGCTCTTTCTTTCAATTGGAGCAATCTTCATGTGTATGCCTTTCCACCTCTGCCTCTCCTCCCAAAGGTACTTCTGAAGGTCAGACAGGACAAGCCAAGGATGATTTTAATAGCTCCAGATTGGCCTCGACAGCACTGGTACCCATTACTGAGAAGTCTAGTACGGAAGCCTCCATGGCCTTTGCCTTCGATTCCACACCTGTTGTCACAAGAAGACGGCCATTTGCTCAATGTCAAACTTCACTCTCTTCACCTAACAGCCTGGCATATTCTGTTTTGAGCCATACAGGGTCTCATCTTCCACAACAAGTTTTGAATGTGATTTTGGAAGCTAGAAGGCCTAGTACAAGGAAAGTGTACGCAGATAAATGGAAGAGATTTTTATTTTGGAGTGCAGCAAAGGATTTTGATGTTTCTGAGCCTAATTTAAGTGTGGCTCTTCAATATCTTACTGAGTTACTGGACAAAGGTTTGTCCTTCTCTTCTATTAAAGTTCATGCTGCAGCAATTTTAGCTCACTATGATTGTGACCCACCATTGTTTTCTCATCCTTTGTTCAAGCAATTTCTTAGAGGGGCAAAGAATATCAGACCCCCACGAAGAGCTCCTACTCCTGCTTGGGATCTCAATTTTGTGTTGGAGAAACTCACTCTACAACCTTTTGAGCCTGCAGCTACTGCTGAGTTGAAATATTTATCATGGAAGACTGCTTTTTTATTGGCCATTACCTCTGCAAGAAGGGTTTCTGAATTGCAGGCCCTTATGGCAGTTGAGCCTTTCTTGATTTTCCATAAGGATAGGGTTTCATTACGTACTAATCCTTCCTTTATGCCTAAGGTGGTTTCTAGTGTGGCTTTAAACCAGACTATTCATTTGCCTACTTTTTATGCAAATCCCCAAAATAAAGGGGAAAAGATTTTGCACACTTTGGATGTACACAGGAAGTTGCGTTATTATTTGGACAGAACTAAAGGGTTCAGGCAGTCTCAGCAGTTGTTTGTTTCTTTTGCTTTGAGTTCTCAGGGCAAGCCTGTGTCAAAACAAACTATTTCTAAGTGGATTGGGTTTTGCATTGCTTTCTGTTATTCCCATCATGGCAAGGAGGTTCCAGCTGGGATTAGGCCTCATTCCACTAGGGCTACTGCCACTTCCACAGCTTTTTTGAGGGGAGTGGCAACCAAGGATATTTTAGAGGCAGCTACTTGGAGTTCTGTGCATACCTTCTCTAGGCATTATCACCTGCCACTTTACTCTAAGTCCAGGGCTGGTTTTGCCACTGCGGTTTTGCAGGGCATTTTGGCAGCTCCTGCTTCCTTATAGTTAGCCATCCTCCCTTATCTCTGCTTTGGGATTCTACCCAAGTGTAAGGACTGCAGCAATGTGAGATGAAGAACATAGTACAGTTTTGTACCTACCATAAATGTAGATGTTCGAAGATCCACATTGCTGCAGTCCAATCTCCCTCCTTCCCCTCTGTACTTGGAGGTGGTTGTGTGGGTTGGGTTGTACATATTGTGTGTATTATATCTATTGTACATATAGTTAGTGCGAGGGTGGTTGGTTATTTGTTTGCTGTCTTTTGGTTTTGACCTTTCTTTTTAAGGTCTTCTGACATCTGGGGCAAGAAAAGACTGAGGATATGACGCCGGTCATGCGCATTTGTACCCTGACGTCCTGACGTCAGTTAAATGCGCCCTGACCGACGTCAGCCTTATACTTTGATATTCGGGCCGACCGTGGACAGCGGACTACCCAAGTGTTAGGACTGCAGCAATGTGGATCTTCGAACATCTACATTTATGGTAGGTACAAAACTGTACTTTTTCTTTGGGTATTTAGGATCAGTCTCTGGTTACGTGACTTGCTCAGAGCCACAGAGCAGAATCTAGGAACTGAGTGAGTTAAACCAAGGACAGCAGGATGAAACTTTGTAGCTCACAACCATAATCCTCTGTTTGATTTTACCAATGCATGACTAAGAACTTGCTAGCTTAATAGTGGTGCATCTGTTTTAATAACATGGGAAGACTTACAGAACCTTGAAAGCTCATTGAATACAATTGATTTCACTTGAACAGTAACAGAAGTGGGGTCTAATAGATTTAGATGTCATTTGAAAAATGCTATTAGGGAGCTAATTGTTACCTCTTAGAATGCCCTGTTGTAACTCTGTGTAGACATGGCATATGCAAGAACACAGTCTGGAAACAAATTTCATGATTATCAGGCCATTCCTCTCAAATGTTCTACTTTATGTGGAATGCCGTGATTTTACAACTCAGTGCAGTGGCTGCCCAGCTTCAAGTGATGACTGTTCTGCCTCATACTCTTTTTCATTGGATCGTTTGCAGCGTGGCAGTGAACCACTGAGAATGGCTTTCTGGATTGTGTCATTAGCTGAGCACGCTGGAATGTTCACACACCCAAGAAAAACAGTTTCATGTTTGATATGATTCTGTGAGCTTCAGCAGATTTTTTTGATGAACTGACAGTATTGTTAGAAGTTTGTGTTTGTTGTAATTTGTGAGCCTGATGAGGAACCTGATAAATTAAGCCACAGATTTGCTCAAGCTGTAACCACAAGATGGGTAACGTGTTTGCTGAGGAAGTGTCCAGATTTGCAGTAAATGAGTGTTAGCGAAACTGACCGGCTCCTCTAGCAGGGGTGCTTTTTCAGTGTTTATTTGGTGTAGGTAGACCAGGATGGGGGCACTGGGTGTTGTGGTGGGAGGCGCCGTGGAGCTCTTTTGCCTAGGGCACCAGTTGACCTAAGGCCGCTCCTGCCGGCAACATACTTAATGAGGTACAATAGCAGCTACACAACTATGCTGTTTTGTCAGTTATTTGTTATGGTTCAGTGTATATGTTCATGGGTGAAATTACCATGTAGTTATTTAGCAGCCCCCCTACCAATGCACACAGTCGTACAGCAGTAAGGTGTGAAGTGTGTGACCTTTTGTAATGTGGATGTAATGGTTCCTGCCAGCTTTAAAGTCATAAAATTGTTTGTTCACAGTCTGCCTGCTACAGCACTGGTGGTCTGATGTCATGAACTTGTGCAGCCTCTTTTTCTCATTCATTAGCAACTCCCTAAATATCTTCTCTGGTTTCATCACTGAGATGAATCCTGGTATAATTTCCCACTTGCTTCTAAAGCAGTAGTGTAAAATGTTACTTGTAAACTTAAATGCCCTTTTTGTAGAAGGAAAACTAGGTGATCTGTACAGCATTTCTTTGTTTTACCTAATATAGTTTTAAGCTGCATTGCATTTGTACTGAATAATAAATTCAGTAGCATAATTTGTCACATAAGGCTATAAATAAGATAACTAAACTTAAAACCCACCTAACCTCCTCTGACTGGTCTCCAGGTACCACAACACATTACTCAAATACAGCCAATAACATTCATACTGACCCACCCTTCTGTACATACAAAATAAATTCTTCTCCATCATTAAAAGGCCGTGCAAGTGTCTGAAAACTGACTGACCTCAAAATTGAAACAACCCCATAAGCCCAGAGATAAAGCATGGCAACAATGGAAACAAACCCCCTCCAATGAAACTCTGTATGCCTTCACCACATTAAGGTGTGTAATCAAACTATCAATATGCAGACATAAAGCCTCCTATTTTAAATCCAAACAGTCTGCAGTCTTAACTAAACCAAAACTTACTTGCCCCTTTACCGTTCTCAGTCTTCATTAACTCGGCTGTGACCTTCAGCACTTGCAGCTTATTTTATACCCAAGTGATATAGTAGTCTACAGTCTAGTTGCAAGCATTCTGACATTCAGTCCCATCTCCACTCAGAGGTTCTGTCATTCCACAGCTGACCAGTAAATCACAAAATAATACTTAACCTATTCAAAACTAAAACCATGCTATTTGAAGCTAACCAAAAACTTTCCTGAGCCCCTACAGTTTTTCAAGGCACTTGTGTTGTTGATTTTGTATAAATAAATGATTAAACCCCACATAGAATGTTATGGGTCAGTTTGCATTTATAACTTCAAAATGCTTCAAAGACTGGAAAGAATTCAGAAGTCCCATACTAGCAAAATTAGAGCACTTAGGAATCTGAGGTACAAGGAACACTAGTTCAATTTGCAATTGACTAGAAGCAGTCTAATTATGATGTGCAAGTGTTTACACAATGAAGGTCCATCAGTAACCGTGGGGGTTACAGTTAATAAACTTACTATGGTCTCAAGTAATAATGATAAACTGGTACAAGTAGTTTCAAAACAAATCTGAAGAAAAATTTCCTTATTTACAGGACGGCTAGAGTTTGGAATCCATCACCTCTTTCGTTGAGGTTAGCAAGCAAGTTGCAAGTCTCAAGTTGAATGTACAGTTTAGAAATAGAAATTTGAGTGTTCGTAACTACTTTAAGTACCTACTCCTTAATGGTTCTCTGCATCTTTTGTTTATCAATATAATGCAACACTGTATTGTTGCTGTATTAACACTTCTGTTAAAATTTCATTCAGTTTACTTATCACAACACTTGGAATAACATCAATATAAATCTTATAAAAAATATTTGCTTGCCTTAGTTTGTAAACAGTACTTGTAAACTACAGCTAAGTCGCACACGCCTTCTGCAACATTATATTTTCTTGATTAGTTCAGTGTAGCTCAGTGCTTACAAAACAAAATAACACCTGTTTTAGAAGTACATGCATACAAATAGGAAAACCTAAATA
The DNA here is from genome assembly GCF_019279795.1 of Protopterus annectens. Classification (NCBI taxonomy): domain Eukaryota; kingdom Metazoa; phylum Chordata; order Ceratodontiformes; family Protopteridae; genus Protopterus; species Protopterus annectens. The sequence goes on along the minus strand of NC_056748.1, from coordinate 919,684,790 downwards.
AGTAAAATAGCGATTTCTGGATTTTTACATTGCTTTAAGTGTCTTTGTTTATATTATTTATTTACATTTGTTTGCCAGGTTAGTGCACTGATCAAAATTGAACATGTGAGTTTTATCATTATAAGCAACCCAAATTATATTTCATTATAGTACATGGAGATTTTGCTACTCTGATTCATAAGTTCATAGGTTCATAGGTAGGTACTAGGCCATGTGCCCGAGGGCATTTATAAGCCTAGCCAGTGTGTGTCAGCTTTCGCTGCTCCATTGATTAATTAACTGAGCCTCTGTCAAGAAGAGCCAGTGAAGTGATTCCAGGGGTGTATTTTCTGTTACCCATCCACTCGTCAAGGTTTCTGTTGAAGAGTGTTAGTGAGGGTCTCTGCCTAATTTAGTTAGGAATTTTGTTCCAAAGCATGGGGAGTCTCTGTGACAGGAATCTATCCCTCCAGCATGTTCTATTTATTGCTGTGGCGAGGTTTAGCTCACATTTCTTTAGGTGGAGCATGTCCATCAATTCTGAGTTGGACATGGCTTTGTAAGTCAGGCAGAGATCACCTCTGAGTAAGCGATATGCCACTGAGTACAGCTGAAGTTTTTCCAGTCGGGCTGTATAGGACATATGTTTGAGACCAGTAATCCTCTTGGTGAGGTACTTTTGTGGTCTTTCCAGCTGTTGGAAGTGTCTTGTGAGGTACATCCCAAACTGGGCATTGTACTCTATGATGGGTCTGATGAGTGACGAGTAGAGGGGCACTATAACCTCTTTATTTCTAGATGCAAACCCTTTAGTAATTAGATGGGCGACATAGAAGGATTTCCTAACTACTTTGGCGATATGATTGTCAAAGGAGAGATTACCATCTTCCTGGATCCCCAGATCTCTTATTACCTCTTCTGTATTAAGGGGGCTGCCACCTATGTGGTAATTCATGGGTGTTTTATTTTTCCCAAACGGGATGACTATGCATTTTTTGGCATTTAGCTTTAGACCATGACTTTGACACCAGGTGTCAGTCTCAGTAAGGCCCTTTTGGAGAATGTCTGTGTCAGCTGGTGAGTCAATTATAGCTCCCACTTTGCAGTCATCGGTGAACTTGGTTAGCCATAGTCGTCCTGTGTTTGCCTGTACTTCTGAGAAGTATATGCTGAATAGTGGGGGTCCCAGGACCGAGCCTTGTGGGACACCACTTGTGACTGGTTTAGAGTCGGACCTGGAGCCCGCTATTCTTACCGTGTGAGTATGCCTGTAAGCCAGTTGGCAACCCATCTCTTGACTGAGTTTTTCTATAATTCCCGAGTGGGGAATGGTGTTAAAAGCCTTGGCGAGGTCAAGGTAGGCTGTATGAACTACCTTCCCCCCATCTATGGCCTTGGTGACTGTCTCGAAGAAGTCAACCAGGTTTAGTAGGCATAATCTGCCCTTAACAAAGCCATACTGGGTCGGGTCAAGTGTTTGGAGGTTCCCAATGTCAGACCAGGCTAGTCAGGCTTATGGAGAGATAGTTACCTGGGTCAGTTGTGGTCCTTCCTTTGTGGAGTGGAATAACCGTTGCTGTGCGCCATTCTATGGGCACGTAGCCTGTGGAGAGGCTGAGGTTGAACAGTGTGTTTAGGTGGGGGATTAGTTCGTGCAAGACGCAGCCTGGGACACCACCTGGCCCCTTTGACACTGTACTTTTGGCGTTTGAAAGGGCTGTTTTCATCTGTGCGTCTGTGATTTCCGGGACACTACACTTTTCTGGTATTGTTGTGGACCCTTTTGGGGGTGAGAGGGGGGTGAAGTTTGCACTGAATCTATCTGCCAGGATGTTGGCAATATCAGTGGGTTCAGTATATTTTGTGCTATTTTGCACTAGCTCACAGCATATCTGCGAGTTGCCACTTAGATTCTTGACATGGCTAAAGGCTTTGTGTTTATCTTTCGGATCCTTGGCTATTTTTCTTTCGAAGTTAGCCTTGGAGGATTTTATGAGGGACCTTAGTTTCTTACTGATACTGATCAGGGATGTCTTTCCTTCTTGGGATTTGCTTTTTTTCTGAATTAGTTTCCTCCTCCTATTGTATAGCCTGTTTATGGCAAGGGTCCACCAGACTGGTTTCCTTCTGTTAGTGGAGTGAGTCTTGCTAAGGATGGCACGATCCATGCATCCTTGTAGGTGCTCATAGAGTGCATTTGTGAAGGTTTCTGTATTACTAGTTACAGAAAAAAAATGTAAGAATATGAAGTGCTTTGGAAGTTGTACATCTCTTAGCTTCTGCCCACTGTCCTTGTGATAGTGCCAAGTGTCCCGCTGAACAAATGGCTTTAAAAGCTGTTAGACACTTCACTCTGTGATGCTGAAGTATATTACAGTTTTTAAAGCTGAGAAAGTAGTTTGGGCATTGTTCTGTGTTGGCTGCTGGTAATGGCTGTGTGTGAGACTAGAGTTAAATAGTGCTGAAAGCTGCTTAACAAATCTTTAAGCACCTTTCATGCATCAGAAAGGTGCTTAACAAAGTTGTCTTTTCCCAAACTTAGAAAGCAGAAATGTGAAGTGTATGTCCTATAAAACAAGAACATCTCTGAATTATTGTATTCACATGTTTTCAGACTTCAGACCACTATGATGATGCCTAAATCTTTGATGTAACTAGTAGTTGGTACAATGTTGTTATTGATAGAATATTGGTAGTCCTTGCTAGTTGTTCTGAAGTGAACCACTATAAATCTTAGTATGAAGGGATCATAGGAAATTGCTAAGCTAATGGCCCTAGGGCCCTTACAAGCTTAGCCAAGTTGTACCCGTATTTCCAAGATCAACACCTAATGCCTTTGTCCAAGAGGACTACAGGCTGAACTCCCGGGGTTAATTTACGGTTACCCATCCAGTTGTCCAGATTGCATTTGAAAAGGACCAATGAGGTGCTCTGTTTGACATGAAGTGAGAGTCTGTTCCAAAGGTGTGGTAAACTCTAGGAGACAAATCTATCCCTCCAGAAGGTTCTATTGATGTCACATACCAGGTTAAGGTTATTAGAGCAAGTACATTATTCTGGGACCATAAATATAACTGATTCAGGTTCTCCTGGAGACTTTGCTGTTTGCACACATTTGCAGGTTAAACACCTTTAGGTGTCATTTGTGAAGTAAGTAATCCAAACCTGACCACTAATTGGCAAAGCAGCCATAGGTATATGAATGAGAAATGGCTCCAGCATGGACCTTTGTGGAACACCTTGGTTAAAGAATTACTATGGTAGGAAACTGGAAAAAAATATCTATCTAAATACATACAACATATAGATATATTTTTTTGGCCATGAAATTCTACACATCCTAAACCTGCCAGCAGCACAGTAACTACTTATTACTATTTGTTTTTAATTCTGGATGCCCTTCTGGGGACAGGCATGCTTATGTGATCTTGTTTTGTAAAACTGCTTAATTATAATGAACTGTGGGGTACTGATGATGAGATTACAGTGCCCTAGTCTGTCCTGACCAATCACAGTCCCATTCACTTAGATTGAAAGTAGTGAAAAATACTGTATAATTAGAAAATCATCAGTAAAAAAAGTGATTTTTATAGTGACTCTTGCATATTTGTTTTCTGTATGCATTGCACAATCTCTGAGAACAAATTGTAAAAGGACAATGAAATAAATTAGATAGCATAGTACAGCATTTTAAAAGTGATATTTTCTGAATTTCAGCTATTCCTTCCTTCCCTGAGTTGGTTAGTGTCTTGTATTTCATGGCTTGCAAAGCTTGTCTATTTATTGAAGTTGTTTTAGTGGTTAACATTTTTTTCCCACATTACTACTGCAAATGGTATAATATATAGTTGGCTCCAGCAAAGGAAATAAGACCGCTTTGTAATGACAGCACAAAGTTAAAGAGTTGCGATTTTTGAGCCTGAACAATTTTAACCTTAGTGGGTGTGGAAAAAAAGCTTCAAGTAGCTAATTGCATGCATTTTCCTTTGCAAAAGACCTTCAAATATAATGAGCAAGGGAGGCAAATTCTTAAAGAAAAGTACCGTAAGATTTCGTTAAGTCCCAAAACAGTATGCACGGACAAAGCTGACTTGGATAGCAATGCTATGGGTCCGGGGGTAAATAAAGTCCCTTTTTATTTTTAAATATTAGAAAGTGTGGGGATCATGCCATAGGAAGGGAAGTGAACTTTGTGGAAAAGAAATGTGGTTTAGAGCTTAGGTGTGCTTTTCATTTTCTTGTCTGTGGAATACATGCCCTATACTTTTACTCTTTAACACATCTGAACTGTGGAATGCTGAACCTCTGAAAACCTGTATATATCCTTACTTTCTAGAGCATATGTTTTTTGAAAAATCAAGTTCAAAAGCTTAAGTTAACATGTCAGTACGTTCTCAACAGTGAATGCTATTTAAAAGGTACAACCAACAATATTATCAGTAAAACGTTTTCTTTACTGTGATAATAGTCCATGCATTCACAGTCTTTGCATCAGTACTGATAATGTATGCAAACTCAGAATATTTTTTTTGATAAAATGTTAACAAAAAAATTCATATCTTGGAAACTGTACAACTTAAACATGCAGTGTCAGGGGAGTTAAGTGCAGACATAGTTATTTTTCACATGGCAGCCAGAAATTAATTTCTGTGTGCTTGTTTATTGAGATAGTTGCAGAAATATTAAAAAGTATAGTGCCATAGAAGATACATGGTAACTGTGCTAGTGGCCATTTACACCTCGCCAGTACCCACCCTTAAACCTTCTCTCCGTTTTCAAGAAAGGCTAGGCCATTCGAGCCAGGGTCAATTTTTATGATTACCCATTTAGTAATCTTGACCCAGTTTAAAGAAATATAATATACTGCATTGCTTAATTTGCACTGGAAGTCAATTTCAGAGGTAGGGAAGGTGTTGTGTAATGAATCTCTGTCCACATTGTTTTATATATTTGCTGATGTAGGTTTAGGTTTGGTCCTAGCAATAGTGGGTTTGTTTGATTTATGGAAATACAAGAGATCCTGGACTACTTGATCCCTTAATGGCATGGATGGTAAGGCACAGATTATCTCTCAGGAATTTATGGGACAGTTAATAAAGGGACAGTGTTTCCAGTCTTTTTCTGGTAGCTTAGGGTTCTTAAGCCAGTGATCTTTTTTTATTTAAGAACCTCTGAGATCTTTCCATTTGCTTGATATTTCTAATGAGGTGCATTGTATTCTATGACTGCCTCCTTATGTTCTGCATTGAATAAACCAACGACAACTTTAGATCTGGATGACATTCCTTTTGCAGTAAATGATGCTAAGTAGAAGGGCTTCAAGACTAGTGTAGCAATGTAATAATCAACAGAGTGAGAATTATGAACCCATATTCCTATGTAACTAAAAATGTGGTGCTAAAAGTACAGTCGTAGTAAGAAATTGGATTAAACTTGGAACAAATGTTTTATTAACCAGCCTGTTTACGTGCACTGTTCTACATAAAGACTTCATCAGAAATGAGTAACATCAGAAAAACAGCCCGCTTGTATAACATTACAACTTCAGACCTCATGAAACTACTTAAAACTCACAGAGAGCACTAATAAATTTCTTTACTAGAAAAAACAAATCTTGTCCTAAAACTTCAAAGAAAACATAAGCAATTGCATTTTTCTAAAGCGTAACAAATATAAAGGTAATAAAATAATACACTTAGATTCTTTATACTATAAAATAAAAATCATAATTCTGCTAGCGCCAATTCCCAGAGGTTTGCTTTGTGTCCATATTCCTATGTCTCTTAATTACATTCTCATTCTGAAGTGGGGTGTTCTGCATTCTGTAAGCTAGGGAGAAGAGTTGTCTACCAAACCTAACAATATTGTATGTTTTTTGCACTTAATTTGCGCCAATTATTTATGCACCAGTTGACAAGTCTAAGCATGTGCTGAAGGAACTGGTACTTAGAAGGGGACTTAAGAATGACACCCAGTTTACAGTCCTCTGCAAACTTTAACCAGAAATCTTGCTGCAGGATCTTGAGATCCGAAAAGTAGACATACAAGTACAATTAGCTTGTTTATTGTGATAGCATCAAGAATGGTATGGAATGCTTTGGCCAGGTCAAGGTATGCTATGTTAGGTTGGCAGATAAGCAGACTGTCCAGCTGTTTTAGTCCAGGAAGTCAGACATTGGGGTTTCTTAGTAAGCAGAGGAAGCAGGTATAATTTAACTAAAATTAAATTTAATTTTTACTTGTTTTTGTACAGGATGCAAATCTAATTTAGTTACTTAAATTTTAGTTTATACTGTAATTGATTGTTTTCTTTTTTCTTTTGTATAGGGGCACAACCATACTGAATAGGATACTAGTTGCTTAATAAGAAAAACTCTAAAGCCTAGAGGTTGTATTTGTGTAAAACTGAAAATGAAACTGCTAGTGGTCTATTCAGTGAAAAATAAAAACAGCTAGGGCTTCAGGCAATAATGCCATCTCCCTAGAAACAGCAGCAAATTATCCTCCGTAACAGAATTACCACCTACTATTTTAGACCGCTTACAAACTCTGCTAAATTAAAGCAGAAAAAATGACTTTAGCAGCAGAAAAAAAGACTCATTTACGGCACTGAGGTATACTTAACAGTACTTTAAAAGGGATACTTAACAGCACTTTAAACAGTCAGCCAATTGTACATACAACAGCAGATTTGCTTTTGCAGTAAAATGTAATAAGTTTGAAAAATAACACGTGCAACAGTAACAATTGTATACAACTAGAAGTGCATAGTACTTTCCTGCTTATTTGATGTAAAATGGGGTCAAAGTTTCAATTTTAGTTCTTTCTCCACATGTGCAGAGAAGAGTAGCTCACTGAAGCCTTTGGATAAAGTCAACAAAAAAAAAAAACAGCAGTCTGCACAGTATGAACAAGAAGTAAAAGCAAAAGAACCAATGGAAAAAAATAGCTAGGCCTTCAGCTGATAATGACAGTTCCCTAGATATATGGGTCTATTTTAAATCAGTGAACGCTGATTTATCGACCCTTTTAAGAATGAAAGCTGACATTCTTGAAGACACGGAACAGTGATTTTTTCCCAGGGGAAAAAAATCACTGCTCCACAAAAAAAAGTTCAAAACACAAAATAGTGGGGGGCTTTACCCCCCACACCCCACCTACTTAAATATACCAACTCCAAGATCGCACCACAGTGGAAAAAATGGCAAAGTCCAGAAAACGGTCCAGCGATAGTTTTCCCCTTGGGGAAAAAAATCGCTGTTCTCTGTCTTCAGGATTGTCAGCTTTCACTATTAAAGGGTCGATAAATCAGCATTCGCTATTTTAAGCATTCGCTTATTTAATATAGACCCGAAACAACAACACAGTATCCCCTACCACAGAGTAACCACCTAGTAGCTCATAGATAGTCTAGAAAAGCTGCTAAAACCGGCTTTAACTAAACTAAAATTTACAGGGTGTAATTACAGCTGGAAAAAAGTGGCTTAGCAATGTAAAAAAGCTTTTACAACACCGAGGGACACACTTTAATAACACTGAATATTTGTCAAGATGCACATCTTACAGTACAAATATCAGTGAGTTATTTTCAGCATTGTCTAAGGTTTGACTTGATGCATAGTTTGTCACTTAGTTTTGGAAATGTTAGTCATCTTCATCACCCCCGTTTTCCCATTTTATACATAGTGTTGGGATGTTGTGTAAACTGTTGCCGTCTCTCTTGATTCACTGCTAGTCTTCTGTTTTTCTCGCAGATATGCCTGACTGTTACAGGTCTTGTCTTACACAATCCATCCATATGTTTGCTGGATGACCATCCTTCTTCCAATCTGCCCCAAATCTTCTTCACCAGATTGTCTTTCTTGTAGCTATGCCCAAACTACCATTATCTGTTTGCTTTGATCTTCTCGACAGTTGGAGCTACTTGGGCTTCTGTTCCCATTTCTTTGTCACACAGTGTGCATCTTATCACCCATTTGAGACACTTAATCTCCAGCACATCTAGCTTCAGATGATTTGCCCTTACTGCCCAGGTTTGTGTACCATACTGTAGTACTGATCACACCACTGTTTTATACACCTTACTTTTCAGCTTCTTTGACATTCTTCTGTCATACTCAACCCTTGACATTTTGTGCCAGTTGGCTGCAGCCCCACAAATTGTAGCTTTCACCTCCTCATTCAGACTCCCCTTCTCAACCACCCCTCATCAGTACCTAAAGCTGTTAACTTCCTCCACTATTTTCCCTTCTAGCTCAATTCTCAGCTACTTCTGATTTCCCCCATTTTCTCCCATTACAATTGTCTTCTCTGTATTCTGTTCCATCTCAAGTGCCTTCAGATGTTCTTCATTCCACATTGCTGCAGTCCTAACCATTGGGTAGTCCGCTGTCCCAGTCGGCCCGAATACCAAAGTATATGGCTGACGTCGGTCAAGGCGCATTAGACTGATGTCAGTACGTCAGGGTACTAATGCGCATGACCGACGTCATATCCTCAGTCTTTTTTGCCGCATGGTCCGATGCAGAAGCAGTTTTGCGAGTGCAGGTTGGCGTTCTGAAAATTTCTGAAGTCAGAGTTTCAGACCGAATCACAGTTGGCTAAGTACCCCGTTGGGGAATATTTTGGTTTTTTCTTGCCTCAGTATTTAACCGGATGTCAGAAAAAGTGAATAACTGTATTTCTTGTGGGAAACAGATACCTCATAGGGATTACCATACTTTGTGTATACCTTGTTTAGGGCCTGAGCACGACGTTGTTGGATGCCGCTCTTGTGCTAGATTTAACAAACGCACTATTAAGAGAAGGTTAGACTGTGCCAGGTTAGTTTTTGGGAAGCGTTGTAATTATAAGATGCCTTCGGATGCTCCGACGCCCGCTTCGTCCAAAAAGCGCAAGGACAAAGCAACAAAGCCTAGAGTGGAAGAACCGACAGTCCCGGACGTCGGTTCTTTAGAAGGCTCAGTGGAGCCGGAGGTTCTGCCAGGAGTTTCTTTGGAGTCTCAGGGAGTGACTTTACTGTTACAGGATGTGTCCTCTCAGGAGGTAGGCCAGGCTGAAGGGGCTTCTCAGGTGGCTGTTCTTCCCTCTCTTCCTAAGGTGGTTAGAGCCTCCCCTTCTGTTTCCAGGGCTTCTTTGAGAGGCAGGCCAGGTTTAACTTCAGTGGGGGTTTCTCCTAGTTCTTCAGGGTCTTTGCCTAAGAAACATATGCTTAAAATGGCAGAGGATTTGATTACTATGATTAGAGGTTCTATGCCCCCTCCTGATAAGAGGCCTAGGGTGGAACCTGAGTTTGAGAGTTTTGAGCAGTGTTCGAGGCTTCTGAGTCTTGACTGAAGACTTGCAGGAGTATCCTCCTTATTCAGATTCTGATGTGGATGATTCTACTCCTTCAGCTTCTCCTCCTGAGGATTTTTCATTTTCAGAGACTCTGCATTCCATGAGGGAGCATTTTAAATGGGAAGGTCTAGATTTCTCTGATTCCAGGAAGAGGCTTAGGGAATTCTTGTTTTTACCCCAGCATAGGCCTTTAGCTATACCTCCTGTTCTGAATGTGGTGGAAGATGTTTTTGCAGAGGCTTCCCTGAATCCTGATTCTTTGCCTCCTGCCCCGGTTAAACCGGATAGGTACTATAGGGTGCCTGAAGCTCATAAGTATCTTTTTAAGAGTCCTAGGGCAGACCCGGAAACTGTCTCTCAGGGGCCTAAAGGTGTAAAGGCTTCTGTTGTTAAAAATCCTGTTCCTCCTGATAAAGAGGCAAGGGCTTTGGATAGATGGGGAAAGAAAGTGTATACTTCTTCCTCTTTAGTCATGAGGGCGTTGAATTGTCAGTTTCACATGTTAAAATATCAAAATTATCTCCTTTCACAATTGAAGTCTAAGGTGGATGCTCTGGCAGAAGGTATTGAGTGTAAAGAGTTGCAGGATTTAGTTCTTGTGTCTGAACAGGTGGGTAAGCATTCCTTGCAATGTGGTTTTGATGCTGTGCAGGCCTCCTCGAGGGTGGCTGCCACTGGTTCTGTTCTTCGTAGGCACGCCTGGTTGAGGGATCAGAATTTAGCTGAGCATGTTAAGACAAGGATTTTGGATGCTCCTTTACAGTCTGATGTGTTGTTTGGTTCGCCTGTGGAAGCAGTTTTAAAGAAAATGGAGGACAAGGCTAAGTCTATGCAAACTGTTAAAGATTTTTGCAGGTGCAGCCTCCAAGTTAAGTAGAAATTGGCCTACTAAGGGATGGACTTATCCTGCTTATGATTCCCAGTCTAGGGGTAGGTCTAGACGTGGTAGGGGCAGAGCTCAAGGTTCTTTTAGGCCTAGAACAGGGAGTTCTCCTGCTCAGACTTCTGGTGAGGGCAGGGGTCAGTCCTTTCGTAAACAGACCCAATGACCTACCTTTTCAGCTGCCAGTACATTCTCGTTTGGCAGCACCTTTGGGAGGAAGGCTGGCTCTTTTCAAAGAAAATTGGGATTTAATTACCCAAGACAGATGGGTTTTGGATATCATTCACCACGGTTACAGGTTTTATTTCCATACCTTGCCTCCTTTCAAAGGCATGCCAGACATTCCTCCTCTACAAAGAAAAGAGGCTCACAAGCAAATTTCTCTGTTACTCCAAATGGGGGCCATTCAGCCAGTTCCTGTGCCAGAAAGGGGCCTAGGATTTTATTCTCGCCTGTTCGTAGTACCAAAGAAGGGGAACATGTGGAGACCAATTTTGGATTTATCTATCCTCAACACTTATCTGGACATTCCCAAGTTCAAAATGTTGACGTTACAACAGCTTTTACCTCTGCTGGGCAAAGATCACTGGATGGTAACTTTAGATCTCAAGGAAGCTTACCTTCATGTGCCTATCAGACTAAGTTGCAGGAAGTATCTGCGTTTTCGAGCTGGAAATTCTCATTATCAGTTCTCTGCATTGCCCTTTGGCTTATCTACTGCCCAGAGTATTCACAAAGGTTCTGGCTCCAGTGATAGCTTACTTCAGGCTAAAAGGAATTCAAATCTATCCTTACTTGGACGACTGCCTGATTCTGGCTCAAGAAAAGGAAGACCTTTACAGCATTTGGAATATGTGATAGCAGTGCTAAGATGCCTAGGGTATTCTGTGAACGAAATAAAGTCCAGTCTAGTACCCTCTCAAGACATGTGCTTTCTGGGTGTGAGACTGAATACAGCAGCCCAGATGGCCTTTTTAACCCCGGACAAACAAAAGAATCTTTCCATTTACTTCCATCAACTATCTCTTCAGTCCGGGCTGACTGCAAGGACAGTCCTTCAAGCCTTAGGGTTCATGGCATCTTGTATTCTGGTGCTTCCCAATGCCAAACTGCATATGAGGAAGCTGCAATGGTATCTCAAAAATGTATGGACACAGCACTGCCAGGATTTGGACACTGTCATTCAAATAATACCTTGCATTCAACAGGAATTTTTGTGGTGGGCTCAGGAATGCCACCTAAACAAGGGACTCTCTGTGACCCGGCCAGAGGCGAGTCAGATTCTAACGACAGATGCCTCGGACGTTGCTTGGGGAGCTCATCTAAATGGAAAGTGGATACAAGACAAGTGGCCTGCCAGACTACAGCATCTACATATCAACATGAAGGAGATGTTAGCAGTCCAGTTTGCATTAATGGCTTTCAAGGAGTTACTTCTTCCAGGGCAGGTGTTGATTCTAACAGACAACACAACTGTCATGTGGTACATCAACAAACAAGGGGAACACATTCTTACCCTGTGCAGACAAGCAATGATTTTATGGGAGACTGCGCTCAGCTTGCAACTAACTCTTCAGGCAAGGTTTCTGCCGAGCACAGAACTCCTTAGCAGATGTGTTAAGCAGACAAATCATGGATCCCCACGAGTGGAAACTGGATCTTCATGTATTTCAGAAATTGACAGTGTCATGGGGAACTCCAGACATAGATCTGTTCGCTTCTCCACTAAACCACCAGCTGCCAAAGTTTTGCACAAAGAGGTTTCATCACACAGCCTGGAAAGTGGATGCTCTTTCTTTCAGTTGGAAAAATCTTCATGTGTATGCCTTTCCACCTCTGCCTCTTCTCCCAAAGGTGCTCCTAAAGGTCAGACAAGACAAGCCAAGGATGATTTTAATAGCTCCAGATTGGCCTCGGCAACACTGGTACCCATTACTGAGGAGTCTGGTAAGGAAGCCTCCATGGCCTTTACCTTTGATTCCACACCTGTTGTCTCAGAGGGACGGTCACCTGCTCAATGTCAAGCTTCACTCTCTTCATCTAACAGCCTGGCATATTCTGTTTTGAAACACAGCAGGTCTCAACTTCCTCAACAAGTTTTAAATGTGATTATGGAAGCCAGAAGACCTAGTACAAGGAAAGTGTACGCAGAAAAATGGAAGAGATTTTTATTTTGGAGTGCAGCAAGAAATTTGGAGATTTCTGAGCCTAATTTGAGTGTGGCTCTTCAATATCTTACTGAGTTATTGGACAAAGGTTTGTCTTTCTCTTCCATTAAGATTCATGCTGCAGCAATTTCAGCTCACTATGATTGTGACCCACCATTGTTTTCGCATCCTTTGTTCAAGCAATTTCTTAGAGGGGCAAAGAATATAAGACCCCCACGTAGAGCTCCTACTCCTGCTTGGGATCTCAATTTTGTGTTGGAGAAACTTACTCTACAACCTTTTGAGCCTGCGGCTACTGCTGAATTGAAATACTTGTCATGGAAGACAGCTTTTTTGTTGGCCATTACTTCTGCAAGAAGGGTTTCTGAATTGCAGGCCCTTATGGCGGTAGAGCCTTTTTTGATTTTCCATAAGGATAGGGTATCATTACGTAATAATCCTTCCTTTATGCCTAAGGTGGTTTCTAGTGTGGCTTTAAACCAAACTATTCATTTGCCTACTTTTTATGCAGATCCCCAAAATAAGGGGAAAAGATTTTGCACACTTTAGATGTACACAGGCAATTGCGTTATTATTTAAGCAGGACTAAGGATTTTAGGCAGTCTCAGCAGTTGTTTGTTTCTTTTGCTTTGAGTTCTCAGGGCAAGCCTGTGTCAAAACAAACTATTTCTAAGTGGATTGGGTTTTGCATTGCATTTTGTTATTACCATCATGGCAAGGAGATTCCAGCTGGGATTAGGCCTCATTCCACTAGAGCTACTGCCACTTCAACAGCATTTCTAAGGGGGGTGTCAACTAAGGATATTTTGGAGGCAGCTACTTGGAGTTCAGTGCATACTTTCTCTAAGCATTATCACCTTCCTCTCTACTCTAAATCTAGGGCTGGTTTTGCCACAGCTATTTTGCAAGGCATGTTGACAGCTCCTGCTTCCTTATGATTTGCCAGCCTCCCTTACCTCTGCTTTGGGATTCTACCCAATGGTTAGGACTGCAGCAATGTGGAATGAAGAACATAGTACAGTTTTGTACCTACCATAAATGTAGATGTTCGAGGATCCACATTGCTGCAGTCCAATTTACCCTCCCTCCTTCCCCTCTGTGTTTAGGGGTGGTTGTGTAGGTGAGGTTATACTTTTGTAATTTTGTATATATTGTACATATTTTTGGTGCAGGATTGTTTGGGGTTTTTGGTTTTGGCCTTGTCTTTTTAGGGTCTTCTGACATCTGGGGCAAGAAAAGACTGAGGATATGACGTCGGTCATGCGCATTAGTACCCTGGCGTACTGACGTCAGTCTAATGCGCCTTGACCGACGTCAGCCATATACTTTGGTATTCGGGCCGACTGGGACAGCGGACTACCCAATGGTTAGGACTGCAGCAATGTGGATCCTCGAACATCTACATTTATGGTAGGTACAAAACTGTACTTTTTGCATTTCAAATTCCTCTTTCATTTGCTGAAGTTTTTGCTGACAGTCTGCCTGTAATGTCACATAATCTGCATACAGCAACTTTGGTGATTTGTCCCCTTCGACTTGGACCTGTTTGCAAATGCAGTCCATCATCAGTATGAATAACTGTGGGATCAGAAGTGAACCCAGTTGAACACCCACTCGTGCTTGGGCACTCCTGTTTGTGTCTGAACAGTTTGTACTTGTGTCATTGGGTCCTTGTACATAGCATGCACTAATTTTACTAATGATTCTGCGACTTTGAACCATTGCTGGACTGCCCAGATCAGCTTTCTTGGGGCGTTCTCATATGGTTTCTTCAGGTTTGGGAATACCCTGTTGACTGTTTCCTCATCTCTAGCTTCTCAACTATCTGTCTCATTGCAGACATTGGGTCATTTGTGCTACAGCTTGCTCTAAATACGAACCGCTCATCTCCCATCTTACTTTCTACTACTCTCCATATTCATTTATCAGTCTCCCTCTCCAGAACTTTCATGCAATGAAACCGAGTTTGATAGCTCTATACTGCCCATACTGGTGAATGCTCCCTGTGTTTTTGTACAGAAGCACCAGTATGCTTATTCTCTAGCTATCTGTAAATATGGAACTATTGCATGGCTTTGTAACTTCTAGCAAAGAACTACTAGTGTCTTCAGTATGGTATGCTGCATGAACAGTGGCAAAGTATTTTTCCATTTCCAAACATGACATTTCACACAGTGTTCTTCAGTAACATGTAGCTTTCTCCATGAGAAAAGAACAAACGTTAAATGACAAACTATGATTATCTCCACTGCAGGACATCCTAGATTAATAATCCTAGTACTCTCTTGTTACTTGCATCTTGTCCTTTCTTATGCTACTCCTCATTAATGACAAGTCACTTAGTAAGGAAATTTAGCCCCAAAACTGCCAAGATGTTTATAAGGAGGTGTAGGTGTTAAATGGAAGTATACGGAGGGGAAGAGGGTACTATAGGCATGAGCGAGTTCACTATAATTTTTGTGTTCAGTAATCAATTAACTTATCCACAGAATAATACTAGGGTTTACTTTTAATATTGATAAAGTTAATAGGTTATCCATGTATAACACTGTATTGATGGCCTTAGCAAAATCTTAATAAGAAAAAAATACTTTTAGGCCTTTTTAGTTGTCAGATCATTATAAAAGTGTAGTAGGTTTGACGACAATGTCCAGTTTTAAATCTGTGTTGGGTCAGGTTTACAATATCATTTAAATGTTAGTGAGAATGAGTTTAACAACCTTCTTGTTGTGATAAGCGGTTCGCAGAGAGAGAGTGAGGGGAGGTATGTGTGTGTCTCCCAAATATACAACAGGGTCTGGAGGGTTTGGGAACTTTGCCTGGGTATTTTTGTGCCCCATGTAGACTCCAGAGAAATTTCCTTGGGTGGATAGCAAATGTAGGTGTAATGGGTGGGGGGTGGCTGGGAGCATGTATTTTGGGGGTGTGATGAGCTGTCAAACTTTTGGGATTCCCAGCAGACCGGTCTGTCAGAGATGCTGGATGAGCAGATTCGACTGACTGAGGAGATGATTTTTTTTGAGTTGTGCTGCAGAATCTGAGTTGCCTAGATGTGGTGGGGTCTTGCCGAGTCTGGTTATGGTGGCTGCCAGTAGGACAGTTGCTGGAAGATGGAGGTCAAGGTCTGGACCGACTTTGCTGGAGGGGATGAGTGTGATGACCTGGACAGCCAAGTGCTCCAGATTATGCGGAATGCACCACATTCAGCCCCTAATGAATTCACTTTTCTGCATTGAACAGCTTTGGCTCCATTACATGAGTTTTGATTGGTTAGTATACCACAATTACTCCCATTTGGCATTGCAGTATGCAAACCAATCAATAGCTCTGCTGTTCCACGTTGAACAGCACTGGCTGTGCTACAAGGTTTTTGATTGGCTTGTATACTGAAAATACAGCCAATCGCAATCAATGTATACAAGCCAATCAACTAAGTGTTCCTGAGGATGGGAGCTAATGAGAGCTCCCAAATGCTTACTCGGTCATGCACTGGATTACATGCCAGAAAACTGCCTTCAAAAAGCCCTTTGGGATGCAGTCAGAAAGTATCTGTTAGTGGTCCTTGGAGAAGACGAAACTTGCTGTTCGTGCTGTGGGCCATTGGAAGAGAAGCCAGGAAAGATTTGTGAATTCTGGTGTGTGGAAGGACAAGACAGCACCGAATGGGAGTTTGCTGACTTTGAGGAAGCTGGCCAGGTGGGGATTGAGTGCACCCATCTCTTCCAAAAGGCCGAGTTTTATTTTGCTGGAGTCTGATGGTACGGTGGAGCTTGGAAGATTATCACTTTTGTTGTGGACTGAGGGAGCTGCAGCTGCTTACTGGGCAGAGGTAAGTGTGTGTTAGAAATGTATGTATGTAGGTGATCTGCGTTAGAAGCAATGCTGGTGTGTATGCAGGCTGTGTGTTTTAGAAGTAATGCTGGTGGGTATGCAGGCTGTGTGTGTTAGAAATAATGCTGGGTGGGTATGCAAGCTGTGTGCGTTAGAAATAATGCTGGTGGATATGGTGTGTGTGTGTGTGGCCCGCAGTACAGATGTTGAGACTGTAGACGGATTATTTTGTGCTCTGGAGATGCATAACAGTGATACTTGCTAGGCTGTCTGGATAAGAGCAAATGCAATGGGTACAGATTTTATACCTGAAATTAAAAATAAGGGGTTTTCCTCAGCGGTAACTTTATTATGGCAGAAATATAGCTGGAGTGATGTTTGGCCTTGGTCATAACATAGATATGCTGGCATGATACACTTATCAGTTAACTTAGGATTAAAAAATTAATAAAATTAGTTATAATGCATTGTGACACATGGAAGTTTTGTATTGCACAGACTATAGATTATTTTCTCTTAGCCTTTGCTTGAGGTTAAAAACACCATTGGAAAATTCCAAAAAAAGAAGGAGGGAAGGAAATAGATGCACGAATTCCAACCAGTTGATGTCACCAAATAATGAACGCTTTATTAAACTCTGCGTTTTCGTCCAACAGACTTCATCAGATAAAACCACTCCATTCTAAAATCTCGTTTTATACAAAGATATTTCATTCCTGTCCAATCATGTTACACTTTCATTTCAAATTGAACAAATGAAATTGAGCATTTCTTTTTTACTCTAAGTAATACATTCATCCATATTTTAAAATTATAAAATAGATTATTATTAAATATCTTTAATAAAATTTATAGACATATTTTATATAAAAACTTTAAAATTCTTTCATTAAATAATTTTGATCTACTTTTCATGAGCTTTTATATTTGTATGTATTTCATTATTAGGGCTATGGTACATAAAATCACTTGAGTTCCTTAATTTGCTGGGGAACAGTGCCACCTACTGACATTTCTCATTTTAGTTTCTTTGGTTGTTTATATCTTGGTAGCTTTTAACTTTAACAATGGCAAAATAGAGATGTGTTCATTCAAACCTGGGGTCTTGTTGGCTTCCAGGGCCAATTGCCACCATAATTCTTTGTAGCCAATGTTTTCCTCCCAGGGACCACCTCTAATATCAATTTTAACTTGGTCTAACACAAAAAATCTGAATTTATATTCTTTGCAGACAAGTGAATGTCTAAAAAGGGCATTGGTTTCTTTGCATTTTTTAATATCGTAAATGTGTTCGTAGATCCTCTTTTTTAAGGATCGTTCTGTCTTGCCCACATAGTAAGACGAACATTCTATGCAAATCGCAAAGTATACCAGTCCCCTGGACTCACAATTAAAATAACCTTTGCTGTCCAGCCATAATCCTCTGCTGTCCACATAAATTTTCTCTTGATTAATTATGTATTCACATTGTCTGCATTTTCCACATTTGTATGTACCAATTTTACCAGAATTGCCTCTTTCCCCTTTTTCTTCTAAGATTCCCTGTTTCCAACATATTTTTTATGTTAGTAGAATTTTTAAACACCACTTTTGGACTGAACTCTGACAGTCCTAAGTCCGAAAGGGTTTTAAACCTCTCCCATTCTTTATGGAACAATTCCTTTACTTTCTTATTCAAGGCTTTATACTCCAGGACAAGTGCTTGCTGGTAATTTTCCTTACTTATTAAACTGAAGTCATTAAAATCTTGCAAGTTTTCCTTTTCCCCTAAGATAGGTCTAAATCTTCCTTGTCTTGCCTTTAACACCTTAATTCTGTATTCACTAATAAGCTCTTTCGGATATCCCCTATCAAGGAACATCTGTTATAATTTATCACATTCCTTAATAAATTCTTCATCAGAACTTGTCATCCTAGACCCTCTGACGAACTGTCCCTTCACCAAATTTCTCTTACAATGGTTGGGATGTCCGCTATCAAAGTGGAGAAAGGAATTGACATATGTATCTTTCCTATACACTCTAGTCTCTAGGGAATTTGTCTTTTTAATAATTTCAATGTCCAAATAAGCTATATTAGTATTAGATGTCATGTACGTAAATTTCAAAAAATCTGTTTTCTCCTATATAAGAAACAAATTCTTTTAGTTTGCCATGATCCCCCATCCAAAAAATTATTATATCGTCGAGAAATCTTTTGTACAACTTACAATATTCAAAGTACTCAGACTGGAAAATAAACTTCTCCTCCCAACTGGCGAGGACTAAGTTAGCAAAGGTAGGTGCACAGGCTGGAAAATTGACAAGCTGCTATATTTGTTTACTTGGTTATAAATTTAGTAAGACACGGAATCAGTATCTGTCTTTTAGGAAATGTATGTACAAAAGTCCCCTTCTAACAGCTTTTTATGTTTATAAGAATAATGTTTAAAATGTATCCGTTAGCTAGGTTTCTTCTCTATGTTTTGGTTTGTTCATAAAATGTCTGTCTGAAGTTTTGCTTTGTTCGTTTAACGTCACTGTATGTTAAGAAATATACTTGTTTCAGATTTCATATTCTTTAAACATGCATGTACAAAAGTCCTGTTGTAACAGCTTTCCAGGTTTAAGGGCAATACTTAACATGTATCCCTATTAGCCAGGTTTTCGCTCTGTTTTTTGGTTTGTTGCAGATAACATTTCTGTTTGTCTGGGAAATTATGCTGCTGTCTAGTGTAAAGTCACTATATTAAGAGGCATCTGTTTCATATTTCATATCCTTTAGAAAATGCATATGCACAAGTCCTGTTGTAACAGCTTTCCAGGTTTATAAGAGCAGTATTTATAATGTGTCCCTATTATTTATTTATTTATTTATTCCAGTTTGGTGATCGGGGAGGTCCACTGGGCTCGAGAGCCCGTTTTCAGTGGAGGCCCGGGGAGAAAAGCTCCACATAGCAAGTTACATAAAGTATTATAATGTTCATTTTTGATTAAGCAGTGAAGTTCTGTATCACAACTTGCATAACAAAATAGACATGTAGAAGTATCTTATTGCACCTTCACATAAACAAGTTGAAAAATAGCAATAGAAAGAGTCAATATAAGTTACATTCTAATATGTAGTTGTACATTTTTTTTTTTTTTTTTAATTTGAGGGAAGGGTAGTTGCTAAGGGTGAGAGGTAGGGGGGAGATTAGTTGTAGTTTCTAGGCTGGGTATAAGTGAGGGGTGATTAGTGGGAGGAAGGTCAGCCAGGAGAGAAGGAAGAGGGGAGGTTGGGAGGTGAGGAGAGAGGAGTGCAGTTACAAAGCCTGTGATGAAATAGGTAGGAGTGGAGTATTTTGAAAGTGTTTAGGTTGTCACAAGCTCTCAGTGGAGGGCAGGGAGTTCCATTTTTTAGCTAAGGTATGGGAGAGTAAAAGTTGACCAGCAGGGTGTTTAGGTTTGTGGATAGTAATAAGGTTTTGATGAGTGGATCTAAGAGGTCTTGGGGGGGCTATAAGGTAGGAGGATATTGGATAAAGAGGGGCAGCTGGTGGGTTGAAATATTAATTTATGGGCTGTGACAATTTGGAGGAAGTTTAGTTGATTTGGGAGTTCAAGCCAGTTTAGAGTTAGTAGTGAGGAGCAGTGGTGAGAGGAGGCCTTTGCTTTTGTGGCAAATCTGGAGATTTTATTTCTATTTTTGTGCCATTGTCCCCAAAGTGTAATGCTTTGTACAGATTTCTTGTTCTAACAGGTTGAGAGGTAGGGTTTATTTTGCTTGTTGTACTGGTTTTGCAGTGCATGCTCATAATAGCAAGGCCTTAGACCCTATGCTTTTTTGTCTTGTCAGGTGTTTGCAAAGCAGTTGATGTAACAATTCTCCTGATGGTTGTTTGGGTTACTATTGCCTTGTCCTCGGAGTACATCTGTTTTACTGTACAGGCATGTTCATTTTTATGAAGGGTGTTATAAAAATGGTTACAGATATCTAGGTTTGTTTTGCAGTATTACTAGAAGTATTGCAGTGCATCTTGTGTCCTTTCACCCAGGAGTGCAATACAGTCACTTACATGTTGGAAAAGGGCAGCTACTATGCCTTCATTTTATTTAACTGCTGAAGACGGACTACCAAAACTAGTATAGATATTTCTAAGAACAACCTGAGCACTTACTATGGGTAGAAGTGTTTTTGCTATTTTGCCAGGCTAGAAGTGCATTACTGCTCATGCTGGAAATATTTTTATGCAAGACTTTCAGGATTTGTTTTGTTAGCTGTTCACTAGACAATTTAAAATGGTCTATTCTGTTAGTCTCAGTTTTCACCAATACTTTCAGTATACCTAGGTTTGTCCCTATTTTTTTAGAGCTATACTGGTGTCTTTTGGAGAAAATGTCATGCATGTCACTTGACAGTTACACAGTTCTACTTCAGAAAATGTTTAATGCATATTCTGTTGTCACTGCCTCAGGGTAATGGTAACATTATCTTGTAGCACATTTATACCAGTATTACTGCAGCCATTGTATTTAACTCTTCCGTGTTGAACAGCACTGGCTGTGTTGCAAGGTTTTTCATTGGCTCATATATCGCAATTACAGCCAATCGCAATTGTGGTATACGTGCCAATCAACTTAAGTTTTCCTGAGGATGGGTGCCAATGAGAGCTCCCAAATACTTACCCAGTTATGCACCGGCAATGGTTTTCGTGACAGTGTGCTATTTGGATTTTATAGTACAATATTGGGATTTCTTGATGTACAACTGTTTGGGATTTGTTTTTTTGGTGGCTAAAGATGTGAGAACTTACATTCTTTGGTCATAACTGTTCATAACATGTCTGAAATGTCACTTCCTTGTAAGTACTGAGTGCCATACTTCAACTTTTCTAGGCTCATTTGCCAGGTGCACACCAGGCTATAGGGCAGGACTAGAACACTTCTGAAGTGGTGCAGGTAGTATTGTCATGATGTAGTGTTATGTATCCCATGGTAGAGTTTGACTTGTTTTGCAAGTAGATTAAGCTGGTTTTGTTTATCCTTAACATGAATTTTGAGATCAAGGGTGCTTTGATCATACTGAAATGTCCTTTTGCAATGAATCTCTCCCTTCTCTAACACTGGTTAGGTGGCCAAGTGAGCACCGGAGGATTGCAAGTGTCCTCATGAAAGCAAGGGAGTGAGTAGAGTGATCATGCAGGCCTTTATAGTTGGCAAAAGGAGCAGAGGTGAGCAGGAGAAGGTACAAAGACCAGAAATGTCCAGTGATGTGGTTAGTTTGTGGGCCTGTTGCCCCATATCTTAGATGTTTAGGAGATGATTCTTTTTTTTCTGCGATATAGCCCCATTTCTTTCTGTGTTCATTAACACCACTGTTTTACAAACCTAGGTACAGACTGCCCAGATTACGATGAGATAGGGATATGGCTATAGATATCACTCCAAAAAAGAGGAGATAAACAATTTTCAGCCAAGTTGAGCAAGTGCCTTTGACTGGCTTTCTGCGAGTAGGCTCTGAGTGAAATATGCTTTCTGCAAGACTTGTAACACAGATTTCACAATCCATCATGGTGGCTGACATGATCTGCAACGACATGCCAACGGTGAGAAACACAGAATTGCAAGCATGCAGCTGGAAGGACTATGGCAGACTTCTTTGGGCCTTAGAGTTTATTAACAAATACAAATGTGGTAGAGGCAGAGGTTGGTTTTGTGTCACTCCTTGCAAAACCACTTGTCATTTGCAGCAGGAAAACACATTCTGAAATTTATGAAGAGATGTGGAGAGGATCAAGTTGTTCTCAGGAAAAAGACATGTGGAGCAACGAAGGCAGCCTGTATTGCACGGGATCTTTTAGGGCCTCATTACCAGAGTGAGGCTGCTGCTGCCTGCCAGAAATCACAATTCTGTGTATATATGGACCAAAGCAGAGACATGGGTGATGACAAACTGTTGGTGATCCTTTTTGGTTACCTTGATGAAGAGGCAGGCAAAATGTTAAACGGTTCTTCAATATGCCAAAATGTGTGTCCGGAACTGGACAAGCATTGTTTGATGCTTTTAATGTCCTCTCAATTTAACATTCTAGTTTCCAAAGCCATAGCCTTTTTCTTCAGACAATGCTGCTTCAATGATTGGGAAACACAATTCTGCGTTATCTTGCTTAAAGGAGGTGAAGTCTACCATTGTAAATGTGGGTTGTGTGTGCCACCTGGCAGATCTATGTAATTAGGCTGGTGTAAAAGCACTACATTCACCAGTTGAAGAACTTGTATCTGTGTACTGTCATTTCAGTTCCAGTGCAGAAAGACAAAAAAAACTGCAAAAATTTGCTTTATTCACAGACACCGACTCTCTTAAGATGATTAGACATGCACCACTGGAACTGAAATGACAGTACACAGATACAAGTCTGGCGAAGGTAATTAACAGAACCTTGACCATGTGGCGAGCTCGGAATTGGTATTTTTTGTCTGTGGAGCCACAATCTACTAAGATTGACATGATCACTAAACACCTACAGAGTCATGAATTGCATATTATTTTTGTTTCTTAAGTATGCATTGGAACCTTTATTGGAGTACAACATTCAGCTTCAAAGCAGAGAAAATCAGCTTCTGACATTGCATTCCACAGTGCTTAAACTCCTGCAGCAGTATGCTGGCAGACTCTTCAGACCTGCAGCTGCTGTCAGACTAATCAAACAAGGTGATGTCTCAGTACCTCTTTTCTGCCAAACAGTAAGCTGCATATTGGCTATGAAGTTAAACAGTACGTAAGTAGCCATGTGGCGGATATTACTGACAGTTATTCAATTTAACCTTTATAAAAAAAAAAGTTAGTTTTCTATGCTGCAGAAAATGCTTAATCCTGTCAAAAAATTGGATTATTTCTTCAGGACATGTCGGGGATGTTGATTTTCCATCTGGATGTCTGTGAAAATGATGCTGAGGCTGAATAATCATTTGAGTTTACCCAGCATCAGACTAAGGACACAGGGAACCTGATAGGTCTAGTGGATGGGCCACACTTGTGTGTGTCCAAGTACTGAGAACACCTTCTGAGGGACCTTTGCATTGATGGGAAACTGCTAGTCTTTAAGCAACTTATATGATGACTCTGTTTTGCTTGCCACATTCAAACACACTGGCTGAGAAAGCATTTAGCATGGTGCAGAAAGTGAAAACTGAATTGCGACAGTCTCTCCGTGTAAAAACACTGAACTCATTATTAGCAGTGAAAATAAATGAAGAACTGGACTGCTGTAATCTTAAGCTGCCAGAACATGTGTTTAGATGCTGCTAAGAAAGCCACAGCAGCATACAATAAGTGTGCATCTGGTGTATCTAATATATGATGATGTGTAGTGCAAGAACAGCATCCTAACTGGTCTGTTTAGAGGATTTAAATGTAGCAAGTGAATTAATTACATTGTGATTTTTTTTTTGATTTGTACAGAAGTGCAGTTGATCTACTTATGGTGTGGTAATGGTATTGCAGCTTGTAAAATAAAGGTTTTATATCTAAATCAAGTGTCCTGTATTGAATTTTACAAATGTTCTAAGCCCAATGGAAATGGTGTTTCGCACAGTGCTAAATAAGGTGTTCCACATCTTGACTGATTGTCGCACATTGCTAGGGTTTGTGTTTCACATTGACCTCTTACAAGGTTGAGACCTGTGGTGGTGACAGAGGTGGGGCAACCGGAGTTGGGATATTTGGAGGGGAGGAGCAAACTACATGGGGAAAAAATGGGAATTCTGGAAACAATATATGCAGTCCAAAGCAAGTACCCACTGGAAAACTGGAAACAAAAAGCAGCAACAGGATACACCAACGTTGAGGAACTTTTAATGCAAAAAACAGCAAAGCTTTCGGGTCTACACCCTTCCTCAATGCTAAATACAAATTCAAAGTCGCAACAATCAGATTTAAATAGGAGCCAAAAAGGTTGCATGGTAGCAGCCAGCTGATCAGATGACTAAAGCAACATATGAAATCACAAAAAAGTCATAAAATGAATATACAATATATATAAAACCATGTACAAAAACATATGAAAAATAAAAAGTAAAAGATTAATCAAAAATGTTAAGTTGTCTATCTCGCCTTCATTCTTGCTGGATGGGTTCGGAGCCGACCTCCACTCTAAAGCTCGAGAGTTGGTTCCACCGGCTCGAGGCTCCCCTTATATCCCACAATGCTAGGCGATAGTTACCTCAGATCTCGTTTGCCGCTACAGCTTCGAGGTTGGTTGTTCTACCGGTTCCTGGTGAGTTTAAGCTTTTCTATTAAAAGTTACTCTGTTTCCCCTTTTTAGTTTAATTATTGTCAAATTAGTGTAGTTCATTGAACTTTATCCCGACCTAATTTTTCCGTTTTTCTTAAAAGAACTTTAGTTCTTCCCTTGGGCCTTGGGCCTTCCTTCCCTAGGGAGTGTTTGTGTAGTTTAAGCTACTGTTTATTCTACTTTATTTTTAGTAATTTTACTAAAGTAATTTTTCTGACAGGGTATAACTGGTGTGTTTGAGTGTGTGTTTGTGTTCACCATTTAGGCTATGTCTAAAGAAGCAAAGGTCTCAGTTCAAGAAGTGTGATGCGTGCTGTCAGAAAATGTCTCTGACAGACGCTCACACTTCTTGTGTCTATTGTCTGGGGTTTTTGCCTGCAGGACTCCTGTGCTGTCTGCCATGGCTTCAGCCCCAGGGTCCTGCAGGAAAGAAAAACAAGCTCATATTGAGAGGCTTGTTGAAGCCTGAGGATTCCCTGTCTGTCTCAACAGGGAAGCCCTCCAAGGCATCGAGGTCTTCCGGCTTCTGAGCCGAGACCTCAGGTTGTTCAACCTTTGCCTTTATCGGCTCCGGCTGGAGCCGATAAGTCTCAGTCCACAGTTTCAGCCGAGGTTATCGTGTCGGCTCCGACAAGATCTTGAGCCGGCAACCAGAAAGAGGTCTAGGTCACCTTCTCTTGGCTCCGTTCATTCGGCTCCAGGATCTCCCCTGCTGTCTGAACGGAGCCAAAGGTCTCATTCCTCTAGGTCATCGAGGTTGTCCGATCATGACCTTCAGAGGGTGGTGACTCGACTACTCAAGTCTGGGCCCCTAGCCCAGGTGCTTCAGCGCCCGACTCATCAGTCGGTGCCTGTCCCGTCCATCAACTCCTTCCTCCTTCGACTCTTTTGAGCTCGGAGCCGGGTCGTCGGAACCGAGACTGTGGTTACCTC
Source organism: Protopterus annectens (assembly GCF_019279795.1). NCBI lineage: Eukaryota > Metazoa > Chordata > Ceratodontiformes > Protopteridae > Protopterus > Protopterus annectens. Next base: position 919,659,403 of record NC_056748.1, on the reverse strand, counting down.
GGAGCCGAGACAATTGTCTTCGGTTCCATGGAGGAATCTCGGCGGCGGACTTCGCTGGTCGGCTGGAGGGGGTGAGTGGCATCGGACGCTTGTCCGACCCCCTCTCCTCTCGGTGCTTGGCTGGTGAGTTCGGCTCCGACATCGCCTCGGAGCCATCACTGTCGGTGCCGAGGGGTCCTTAGCTCCTCGGAGCGGGACCTCTGGCTCTGCCTGACAGGGGTGCTTCGAGGTCATGCGGGTGTGTTAGAGCCTGGCTCTACTCCACAGTCGGCCCCTCCCTCTATGCTGCCTCAGGGTAAGTCGACTCACTCCCTCATCCCTGACCGCAGAGAGCCAACTCCTCAGGAGCCCCTTTGGGATTTCATCCTCTTCCGAGGCCTCTCCTGATTTGGCAGAAGAGCCCTCGGAAGAGGAAGTGCAAGAGGAAGCACATTGACTCACCTGAGTCTATCACGTCGACACAGATCTGGATGATTCTGAGGGTTCCCCGTTCCCGTTCTGAAGATGTCTCATTTGCAGACATTCTGGAGATCCTTAAACAGAGGGGAAATTGGCCAGCCCTCAACCCTTCGGAGGACGAATCTGTGTATCTTGAGGCGTTTGGCTCTCGTCCTTCCACCTCCTGGGTGTCCCCCTTGACCCCCTCATGCAGGTGGTTGCAAAAAGGCATGGACGGCTCCTGATTCAGTGGACCCCACTCCCAGGAGACCCTCCAAATTCATCACAGCTCCATCAGACAAGGAATTTTATCAAAAGGAGTCTCTGTGGATGCTATGGTGGTTGCTGCCGCCACAAAGAAGGAACTGGCTGATCCTTCAGTGCCTGTCCATCCACCTAACAAGGAATCTAGGTCCATGGATAGGTGCGGAAGCGGATGTTCTCCTCAGCGACATTTACTATGCGTCGCTGAATTACCTGTGCCATTTCACTCGTCTTCAAAGAGACTTGATCAAAGAAGCGAGTGAAATGCTGAAGGACCCTACAGCTGCGGGTTTCAAGAGAAAATGAACACGCAGCTGGCTATCCTTAATTCTATTTCCAACTCCTCCATGCCTCCTCTCTTATGCGGCCGATGGAGCGAGCAGAGCAGCAGGAACAGGGTAGCCTTACGTAGGCACGCCTGGATGCGCTATGCAATTTTATGAACCTTTCAAGACGTCTTTCACGAACTCCCTTTTGATGGATCATCTCTTTGGTCCACAAGTGAAAGGAAGCCTGACTAGGTGCGAGACTGATGGCAAGACCCTTTCTGCGGTCGGGGGCCGTTTTTCTACTCCTTGTAGGCCTTACCCCAAAGGGCAGAACGGGGGAAACATCTGGTTCCGTAAACAATCCCAAGGAACTTCGCCTGGCGCACAGAGTCAGTTGCCCGCGACAGGCAGACCGGGGAAGAACAGTGGTAGACGTCCCCGTAGAGGCACAGGGGGTCCGCACAAGCAGGGGAATCGAAACGTTCTCCCGGAAGCCCTTTCAGCATCCCTGAGGTGTTGCCCGACTGCCCATCTTGAGGCAGTCGGGGAAGATTGTCACTGTACCCAGAAGCCTGGCTATCCTTGACACAAGACAAATGGGTACAGTCCATCATTTCGAAGGTTATTCTATACCCTTTCTTTGTTTTCCAATTCAGTCAAAAAAATGCCATCCAGATGCTCCACCCGCTCAAAGGGATCTTGCAGCTTTGAAATTTCAAAACTGCTTGCAAAAGAGCTATTCAGCCAGTGCCAGCAGACCAACTAGGATCCGGAATCTACTCAAGGTTCTTTTAGTTCCAAAGAAAACGGGACTGGAGACCAATTTTGGATCTCAGTATCTTGAACAGATCAGTCAAGAAAACAAGATTTCGGATGGTCACGCTGCAATCCATTCTTCCCCTATTGGGAAAAGGAAACTGGATGTGCTCTATAGACCTTCAGGACGCGTACTATCACATAAAAATGAACAGACGCTCCAGAAGATTCCTCCGCTTCAGGCTGGGAACCAGTCATTTTCAATTCAGGGCCCTGCCCTTTGGTCTCACCACTGCCCCGGTGTTTACCAAATGCATGGCAGTGGTAGCTTCTCACCTGAGACGACAAGGATTCCAGGTGTTTCCATATTTGGACGACTGGCTCCTCACAGCTCCCACCAAGCATCTCCTTCTGATGGCCAGAGATTACACTTTTCGTCTGTCAAAGACTGGGTATCTCAATAAATTAAGTCTATTTTGTCGCCTTGTCGTACTATTACCTACATAGGCTAAAATTAGATACTGTAAACATGTCTGCAACACTAACGAACCAAAGGATATCAGACATTCAAAATTGGTATCACTACTTCTCAACAACAACAGAGCCAAAGCCAGGTTAGTTCTAAAGGTGTTGGGAATCATGGCAGCGCCATACCCTCCTTCCATTGGCCAGATACCACATGCGGATCCTTCAGTGGATGCTCTTTTCTCAATGGTCATACCAGGAACTTCCAATGTCTCACACCATTATGATCAAAGCATCTCATGTGGTGGATGTCTTCCCCAGCTCCTGTTGGGGAGACCATTTGTTCCACCTCCTCCGGTTGCTACTCTGACAACGGATGCCTCCCTGATCGGGTGGGGGGCATTATCAGGGCAGGACAGTCCAGGGCACATGGCAACCAGCGAATGCCACTTGCACATAAATGTTCTGGAGATGAGAGCAGTGCTTTTAGCGTTGCAAGCCCTTCAACACTCTCTTCCCTTGGGAACGATTGCAATCCAGACAGACAATATGTCTGTAGTGTGGTACATCAACAAACAAGGCGGAACCAGATCATACCCCTGTGTCGAGAAGCACTCAGACTGTGGCAATGGGCGATTTCTTCTCAGCGTTTTCTGATAGCCATCCCGGAAGTCCAATCACATTGCGGACAAGTTGAGCAGAGCTATTCTCATGCCTCACGAGTGGTCTCTGAAAGACTCTGTAGTGAGAGAGATTTTTCTCAAGTGGGGTCAGCCTTGCTGCGATCTTTTGCTACTCCCCAAAACAGCAAGTGCAGAGAATACTTCACTCTATTCCTACCAGGCCAACCCAGCAGGGCGCTAGTCCAAGTTTGGCCCGGGACTTCTGTATGCATTTCCTCCTTTCCCACTGATCTCTCAAGTAATACAGAAAGCTATCGCTCAGAAGGCCTCATTGATCCTCATTGCTCCTTACTGGCCTCGACAAGTGTGGTTCCCCTTTCTGCATCGATTTCTTGTGGAGCGACCGTGGAATCTGGACCTAGTTCCAGATCTTTTGATCCATCAGTCGGGTCAGTTTCATCGCTCCCTCCCCTCTCTGAACCTCACTGCTTGGTTCCTCCACTTCCGACCGTAGCCAGGCTTCCTCAATTATCTCACTCTGTTAGAGATATTTTGATAGCTTCCCATAAATCTTCCACTGAAAGATTTATTTGAGTAAGTGGAAAGCTTTTCATATTGGGCACAAGGAAAGGGATCCTTTCACCGCTTCCATCCAACTAGTCCTCGATTTTCTTGCTGAACTCTTCCATGCAGGTTCATCTCCATCTACTCTTAAGGTTCAATTGGCAGCTATTTCTAATTTCCATGTGGGTATTTCTGAATCTGCCCTAATGTCCCACAAACTCTGCAAAGCCTTTTTGAAAGGAGTTTTTCTTCTCAGACCTCCTGTAAGAAATCCTCCTTCTCCTTGGGACCTAAATTTAGTTCTTGCTTCTTTGATTCTTTCCCCTTTCGAACCTGCAGCTTCATGTTCCTTAAAGTTATTATCATGGAAAACTCTCTTTCTGGTGGCTATCACATCAGCTAGAAGAATTTCAGAACTTCAAGCACTCAGTTGTCATTCTCCTTACCTTGTGTTCCATAAGGACAGAGTTTCCTTACGAACTAACCCGTCCTTTTGCCTAAGGTGGTTTCAACATCAAATCTAAACCAATGCATTGACCTCCCTGTTTTTTCCGAGTATTCAAATAGGTCTGAACAAAAATTACACTGTCTGGATGTTCATCGTCAATTAAGGTACTACTTGGACAGGACAAACAATTCAGAAAATCTGATCAGCTGTTTGTCTCCTATGCGGAAAGCAGAAAGGGACTTCCAGTTTCAAAGGTATCTTTATCCAGATGGCTAACATCTCTGATTACCCTTGTTTATGAGATTAGACACCAAAAACTGCCTAATAAGCCTAAAGCCCATTCCACCAGAGCTTTGGCTACTTCTCTAGCCTTCCAAGACAGACTGCCTATTGACACCATTGCTACTTGGGCTACTCCTCACACTTTTATTTCCCATTATAAGTTGGATTTAGCTTCTAGGCATAGAGCTAATTTTGGTTCCACTGTTCTCAGGAGTCTGTTCCGTTAGGCCACCCGGGACAAGGTGCTAGGACGGTCCCATCCAGCAAGAATGAAGGCGAGATAGACAACTTAACATATAGAAGTTATGTTCTTACCATAACGTCCATGTTAGTTGTCTTCTTCTCGCCTCTTCTCTCCCACCCTCCTTCCCCTGGCCTGGACAGACCTAGAGGAGTTGTGATCGTGACCTCTCTTTCTACCACCTCTTTCTTAACTATATGCTATTATGCATATTTCTTGTTTCAGGATGTAGGTCACCCTTCTTCTTCCTGTTGTTAGAGGTGGATTCTGTTTTTTACAGTTATACTGTTTCTGTTATAAGCTGGGGTTAGCTTACAAACGAGATCTGAGGTAACTATCGCCTAGCATTGTGGGATATAAGGGGAGCCTCGAGCCGGTGGAACCAACTCTCGAGCTTTAGAGTGGCAACCCATCCAGCAAGAAGAAGACAACTAACATGGAACGTTATGGTAAGAACATAACTTCTATTTTACTCTGCTGTAACTTCTCTAAAATAGGCTTTAAAGTGACAGCAGTGTTAAGACCAGGTGTATGATCAACAACTAGCCTCAAAATCCACTCATATTCTTTAACTTCTAAAAGATCATTAATGTCACCACCTCTCAAGGACATATGGATCGTGTCTATAACCCTAAACGTAAACTTATGAGCACTACCACAAAGCAAAATGTGTTTATAAAGTGCGTTCTTATCATTGTTCCTCCTAATCTCAGACTTGTGTTCAATGATGCGATCTTTTAATCTTCTCGTGGTCTTCCCCACATAAAATGATGCACATTGAAGACCAGTAGCCAGATAAAACCACATTAGTGCTAGTGCAATTAGCTTAAAGTAAAAGACACGTCCAGTGACAGGGTGAATATAATGTCTCTTCTTTTACCTAAAATATCAACACAAGTAGTGCAGTCCATACAACAGAAAGTGCCCACCCTTGTACTTAATTGGGGGGTAAGTTTACAACTAAAATCTTTGTAATTTATTTCTCAGATTTCTCATATTCCTATAGGAAAAACTGGTTTAGAATCTAGCACATTCCTAACATCAGGTGATGCCATCAAAATTACCCAATTCTTCCCAGTAATATGCTTAACCGCCTGGGTATTAATATCGAATGTTGTCACATACCTAACTCTAGTTGAGCTCCCCATATCAATTTCCATATGCACATGTGTATCAGATTCATTTATCATACTAAAAGTTGGTTTAAGTGACACAACCCTTGTCTCTCACAGTTTTACCCACTAAGTCACAAAGTAGTGTTGAATCATAACCACTGTGCAAAAAGTTTGTCTACATGTCTTCAAGCTGTGTTAAAAAGACACCATCATCTGTATTGAGCTGACTGGCTCTACTAAATTGCTCAGTTACTATCCCTTTAAAAATTTAGGGAGCATGCATGCTGTTCTTATGAAGATATCTACCAGCATGTACTTCTTTCTTGTGTATACTCATACATATCAAGCCCTCCTTCAACTCTATACATAAATACAAAAAAGTAATGTTGGTTTCAGAATATATCATTTTAAACTTCAAAAAAGTAGTTGTACCATTCAAATAATCTAAATAGGTACATAAATCACTAGATGATCCCTTCCAAACAAGGAGGCAATCCTCAACAAAACCCTGATAAAAACAAACATTATTTAACAAATTAGCATCACTACATACATATTTGGTTTCCCACTAATGAAGAACCAAATTGGCATAATTATTAGCCACAGATGAACCCATTGCTACACCAGTGAGTTGCAAGAAATACTGATCATCAGACAAAAAAACATTTGTAGTGAGGACCAAATCTAATAAAGAACAAATGTTCTCTGTTTGTTTGGCAGGCATACTAGCTGTGCCAGTCAGAAATTCTCTAATAGCCTCAATTCCAAAATCGTTAGGAATAACTGTGAACAAAGATGAAATGTCAAGGGTGACAAATATTCACCCTGAGGTAACGCAGTAACACACACGCTAATCATACCATTTCCTAAATTTCAATATAAAATCTGTCGTATCTTTTAACATATTTTCACAGTCTAACAATAAGGGATGTAATTGCTTCTGTAAGTAGATGGAAATTGGATCTGTCGACCAACCATTGCCAGATACAATTGGTCTCATAGGGGGATTGTGCAAGGACTTGTGTATCTTAGGCAGACCATATCGTTGTGGAACAATTGGGCAAGGTACAGTGAAGAAGTGAAAAAGATCAAGATCAATGTCTCCATTGACCTGAAGGTCATATATAAACATATTAACCTTACTAATACACTTCTTGATGTCTAAAAAAGGAAATGTTATAATCTTAGTTATGATGAGTTCCTAGCCCTTAAATCTTTAGAGATGGATACCTCCATTGTTATAAAGCAGGCCGATAAAGGGGGCTCTGTGGTGCTAATAAACTGAGGAATATCTGAAAGCTATGTATCTACTGCTTGATGATGGGAACGCTTTTAAGTGCATCTCTTTTTTAGCATATTATTGAGAAGAATTGGGTAATTTTGATGGCATCGCCTGATGTTAGGAATGTGCTAGATTCTAAACCCCGTTTTTCCTATAAGAATATGAGAAATCTGAGAAATAAACTGTTACAAAGATTTTAGTTGTAAACGTACTCCCCAATTAAGTACAAGAGTGGGCACTTTGTTGTATGGACTGCACGTGTGTTGATATTTTAGGTAAAGGTAGTGACATTTATATTCACCCTGTCACTGGACGTGTGTTTAAGCTAATTGCACTAGCACTAATGTGGTTTATCTGGCTACTTGTCTTCAATGTGCATCATTTTATGTGGGGAAGACCACGAGAAGATTAAAAGATCGCATCATTGAACACAAGTCTGAGATTAGGAGGAACAGTGATAAGAACGCACTTTATAAACACATTTTGCTTTGTGGTAGTGCTCATAAGTTTATGTTTAGGGTTATAGACACGATCCATATGTCATTGAGAGGTAGTGACATTAATAATATTTCAGAAGTTAAAGAATATGAGTGGATTATGAGGCTAGTTGCTGATCATTCACCTGGTCTTAACACTGCTGTCACTTTAAAGCCTATTTTAGTGAAGTTACAGCAGAGTAAATTTTGATTAATCTTTTACTTTTTATTTTTCATATGTTTTTGTACATGGTTTTATATATATTGTTTGTTCATTTTATGACTTTTGTGTGATTTTATATGTTGCTTTGGTCATCTGATCGGCTGGCTGCGACCATGTGACCTTTTTGGCTCCTATTTAAATCTGATTGTTGTGACTTTGAATTTGTATTTAGCATTGAGGAAGGGTGTAGACCCGAAAGATTTGCTGTTTTTTTGCATTAAAAGTTTTTCTCAACAATATATGCAGGACAGGGGCGAGGTTTGGGAGGCAGGATTTGGATGAGCTGTGTGGTGCTTGGCTGGCAATGACTGGATGGTTTATAAGTGATGTATAATGTTTACAACTACAGTTGTTTCAATGGTGTCTGTGATGTAAACTGTTTGCAACTAAAGTGATATAATTTTGTATGTTTTTCATTTGTGTAAATGTAGGATTGCCTTTGTGTAAATTTAGTAAAGATGTTTGAAAAAAAAAACAACCTTTATGCATTTACCTATGTACTCATTAAACTGACTGGTCTGTAGTTTTTTTTGCTTTGCCTTTGTTATCATGTATAGAAATATCTAGCACAGTAGAAGTTTTCCATTGATTTAGGTGCATTGCTTTTGCCATCGTATTTTTGATGATCCTGTAATGGCCTGTCTACCCTGGGCCAGTAATAAAGGAGCCTCAATCCTCACCACTGACAACTGTGAGACCATCACCAAGAACAGGAGTGGATTTACATAGTATTTTCAGATGTAGCTGTCTGCATCAAGCACAATTTCCCCCAGGAGCACACAGGGAACATGCTGCAGCCCCAGGACTGGACTCTCTCTCCAGATCCCAAACAAGACTCTCTTTGGAGCACTGTGTCCCATTTCCAAGTAGCTGACACACCCACACCTGGGTATTTGATTTTCAAACACACTCACACTCTCCTGGAAAGGCTGGCACAGAGTTACTAGCTGTACCCCTTCTGCCCAGACAATAAGGTAACCATACTGCAACCAGTCAACCACTCTAAGGCGTTTACAAGGGTATCCAATTATACTGAGTAAAATCAATGCTAATATAAATGAGAGTGTAACTAAAGCAACAAGGCTTTTTGTAGTGGCCAAGGAAGGCATCATTTAAAATAAGCACAAGTACTCTCAAGATGTTAAAAGTATTCTCTAAAAGATCAGTCAAAATGAAAGGTGTAAAAATATTTAATAGTACATCATAGAATAAAAAACATGAGAATACTAAATATCTTAAGTACAATAAACACCAGAGTTTCACAGGAGAAATAAAAGTAACACAGTTGGACAGATTCAAACAGATGTAGAGAATCAATACTTAACTAATCTCACTGTGTTTCCTGATCTGTCTAAAAAATAACTTGTACCTAGCTAACTTAATACAGCAAGGCAAGATTAGATGCTGAGATAGTTAATTCCACAAGGCAAGGTGATGAGTTTCTAACTGAATGAACTAATCTCAACTGAACTGTGATAACTGACATAGATCTTTATATCAGGTTCCAAGGAAAACAAAAAGCTGCTGTGAGAGTTCCATCCTGTCAGTGCTGGTTATGAAATGACATCACATTTGATCACCTGGCTCAAGTACAATACACATTCAGAGCTTTAAAATCTTTTGTCCTACCTAGGGTTACCACCTGTCCCACTTTGCGAGGGACAGTCCCTCTTTGGGCGGTTGTGTTCTGACCAAATATATTAAATGTGGCAAATGTCCTGAGATTGTAGGACATAATTATGTCCCATATGTAATTTAATAGTTGCATACAATAGTTCTTTCTGTATCTAAAATACCTACATGTAACAAGAAACAGGATAAGCAACTAAACTGCTACAAGAATAAGCTTATATTTAGGCAAGAAAGGAAAGTTCTATCCCTTGTACTGACTATGGGTTTGTCGGCCTGTAAAATCTGGTGTGTGTCCTGGAAATGTCCCACTATGGCCATATGAAAAGGTGGCAACCCTAGTCATACCTGAAAGCTATAGAACAATTTCAGAAACTTCTGCTGTTCCCCTCCTGAATTCTATGTTTAAACATGTACATTTAATCAGTTAAAATAACACTATTGATACATTTCTAACACATGCATCCGTACAATGTGATAGTCAAATGACACAAAATTATTTACAAACCTCCAGCTAACTATGCTGGTATATGTCATGCATACACTGCCCTGTTCTCCCTGGTACTGATGGCAATATCTTACATCAGGTTAACGGTGGGAGGATGGCATAATGGTTAAGGTGTTTACCTGGCAAACACAAGGTGCAGGGTTTGATTCTCACGTGGGGTAATTGGCTAGGCTTAAAATGGCCCACAAGGGGCAATTAGCCTAGTACTAACCTATGAACCTATCATCACAATCCTTGGACATGGGATTCCTTCTTATACATCTACTGCATGTGCTAAGATATCAGACTAAGGTGATAACTTAAAACAAGTCATCGCTAACTATCTCTGCTAATTTACCATTGGCATACAGTAATATCAGCCTGGGAGTCTGCATTAAATGATTTTAAGTGTGTATATAATTATATATATCTTGATTATAACTTGGCAGCTTTTTTCATACTTGGACAATTATCCTTATTTTTCTATTGAGTGTTAAATGTATAGACTTATAAAAATAGCATTTTGTTTTGTGGGGGTATTTTATTAAACATTGTTCATGTATGTCTTATTCTGTCATTTCAGTGAAGTTATCCATTGCAGTGGCTGATTTGTAACTGCATTTTTATACACCAATAGGCACATACTGGTCAGTAATTAAGTTAATTTTTTTTTTTTTTTTTTTTTTTTTTTTTATAAAATTTGGCCCAACTCTCCTTGATATTAGAAAAATAAAAAATGTTGCAAAGCCACACCAAGGGGCTGTAGAACAATAAACCACACTACACTGTTATACAAATTATTTTAGCACTATCGTCCATTTTATTACAGAACTTCGAGAAAGCTGTTTTTTTTTTATTTTTTTTTTTATTTTTGTCCAATTTACACCATGTTTAAATGATTCTTGGTGGTCTCCTTGGTAGTAGCCAGTAGCTGACTGGGATGTGTAGTGCCCCACGTACCATAAAGTTTACTGAAGGTGGTTAAGTCAAACTGGCTTATGTTTCACAGAGTAAGGATGGACCTCTTCACTTCAGCAGCCTAGGGGAATATATTCTAAGTTTAATGTACAGAGATGACTTCCTTAATTTTCTGTCAGGTGGAATGCATGTGTTTGTGCCTGCAGGTCATGTACGTGGTTAACAGATTAAAATAGATGTCCTTGACATTGTACATCTGTGCCATTGTAGATGTGGATCATTGGATAAGACAGTATAAAAACAATCATATGAGGTCTTGCTACCCAGCTGTCATGCTTAGATGGGTAATAGATGGAAAGATTATGGAAATGCATACATCATGAATGCCTGAGGCTGGTTTGATTGGTAAGGAAATAGTGTTAAAAAAAAAAAAAAAAAAAAACTAAGGCACTTTGCAGTTATGCCATTTAAACCAAATCAGTTGACAGTTATGAGTTTTGTTGACTAGTTTTGTAGAAGACCACAAGGCAAGTATGGATTTTCACTTTGATTACTGCTATTTTTAATTTGGTTCCGAATACAAATTAGTGTTTCTATGAAAGGGTCTATGGATTTTCAGTTGTGGCCAGAATGGATCTGCCACCTACTGCAAATACAGTAGAGTTTTCAGGTACCCATAGTGTAATTCAAAACATGGTGGTAACATAAGAAATGCTCAGCAATGATGGTCCTTTTGACCTGTGCATTATTCTTCCACAGCAGCTCAAAACATGACTTTGGTTGGTGCTGATATGCTGGGACTTGTGTATAATGTACTATTGAAAATCATTTACAGAAATGTGTGTTTACAGAGCATTCAGTACATGTTGGGTTCTTTTTGTGGGTTCCAGACTCTGCAACACACACTTTCAAAGATGCATTGGAGCAGTGTTGGCTCTGGTTATGATGTGGCAACAGAACAAACAGTTGTTTGGGAGAAACCAAAATGGCCATGGTAACTTCCGGAATGATCATCTTCCCAAAGGCAAGGTCAGGATTTAACAAAAACGGTACCACCGCCCTATTTTGAGAGGATTGTTTACTGTGTATGAATGTTTTACACATGCTGCTATATATTAGCCACTGTCTGCATGTACCAGCTAGATGACCCAGTGGAATTTTGTTGTACAGGAGTTTATTTACAGATTTGATGTTGTCCTTTTCATTCTTCCTCACCTGTGGGTCTCTGATCTGATCCAGCCCAGCTGCATTTTCTAGACTTTGGATCCCAATGCCAAACTCCTCCCCCTTCCCATAAAGCACCACACTGTCCCCATCTCCTCATCTTGTTTGCCGCTGTCCTGCTCAGGTGGAGGAATCCATATCTCGAGCAGTGAGAACTTTCTTTTATCTAATTTTACCTATTTTTGTCTAAAATGTTCATCTAATGTTTAATTTTTATCTGTTTTTCTTGTATAATCTGTTATCTGTACCTTCCTCTGTGATATTGCATGTATTTCCTTTTGTTTTTTGTCCTTCTTCAGTATCTTTTAACGGTTCTACTGGTATTTTTTCAGTCAGTGAACCCTTGTTTTGCAGTGTTTCATTTTTTCCAGGAAGCTAGTGCCTTTTGAAATTACCTGGTATCAGTTTATTGGTTAGGTTTCTTTATTTATTTGTTCTTTTGGAACTGTTTTCACCAAGAGTGAGTTCCCTTCTTCGGAACAGTCTGGTGAAATGTGGTTTTGGTAAGAGCATTCGCAGCTTTTTCAATTAATGCATGGGAAACAGTGGCAGTTGCTGCATTTTTGAATGAGAAGCCTTGGCTTTTTACTTAACTTTGCTCAAATGTGAAGCTCCAGGTTTAATTTGTATATATTGAATAGGTTACTTGACAGGAGAACAGTATTCTTGTCGTTAAGATTGTGCAGTTGAACAAGTCATGGACTCTGGCAGCTTGTGTTGTCCTTTATTCTGTGAAAGTGTTTTGTCTACTCCAGGTGCGGTTCCTTGTATTTTGTTGTTAGGCCTCCATTAGCACAGAGGACTGAAACTTTGTAGATAGTGAGCCATTTTTCCGTCTCTTTCTGTATCAACATTCAATGTTTAACTTTAAAGGCGCAGTCTTATGGGCATGCAGTCCTACTCCTATTTACTGTTGTTCCTGGTTACAACTCACTAACTTTTATGTTTTACTGCTGGTTTATTTTGGGTCTCAATCCCCATTAAGAGACTTTCCAGCAACATAATGAGGATTTCGGATCCGTTCCCTTGGTTCCAAAGTTAGAGCCTCTGTCAGATCCTCAATCCCCATCGGGTCTGACAGGTTGGTTACCTGAAGAGTTCCTGCTTGTGTACCTGTCTTTGGATCTGACTATCACTGACTCTTATAGCAGGGTATTCACCAAGGATCAGATTTCTGGTGCAGACTCCTTCTGATCCTCGTTCCTTCTTCCATTGGATATGCTAGATCCATTCCTTTTTCCTGTACCTCTTCTTTGGATGCTCAGACTGGGATCCGATGGATGCCAGTTGCACATGTAGAGCTGTGCATTTCTCTGATTCAGCTGCTTTGGGTCTGGAGCTACTGTAATGGTGTGGCTTTTGTCAGATCCTAAATGCCCCTCTGATCGGACAGCTTTGTTTTGTTGCTTATGCAATTTACCCCTTGCTAAATCTCTCAAATGTTCAGATCTTTGCAGAAGTTCCAGGTTTTTGCTGTATGCCCTTTGGACAATCTTTGCAGTGACCTGAGAATGTACGTCACTTAAGGTGCATCTTATCTTCCAGACTTCAGCTGGATTAGTCTTGGATCCCAATACTGTCTGTTTTGAACTGTTGGGCAGTATAGTTTTTCTATCATCAAATCCAAAGATTTTCTTCTGATCTGGCAACCTGGCGTCTGGTTCCTTTTATGTACAGTATATCACTGCAGATCCACAAATTCATGCATTCTTAACCTGTTTATTTCCAGAATTCCATTTTTTTTCTCTCTGGTTGTTCCCTGATATTCCTTTTTATTCTAAACCCTTGTCCCAACTCTCTGGGGCTTTCTTTTTGATCTCTTGAGGTAAGAGGTTTGGATTTCTTTTTCCTTTCAGAATACATAGTGGTGCAGTAGAAAGGGCTGTCTTAGGCTGTATGGGCAGGGATTGACTCTGACATCTGACACTGCCTGGCTGAGGCTTTACAACTTGTGAAACCTTGAAAGGCATATTTTATAAATGTCCCCTTAGATAGCTCTTAATTTTTCGAGCCACCTATTGAACAAACCTTTACATGCAACAAGCAAAAAGGAAAGACCTGTTCTGCCGTGTGGATAAAGTTTCTACCCATCAAAGGACCTCCTCTAGGGACCGAAAAAAAAAATTGGTGCAGGACCCTTGTGGAGTTGCTTCCTCCAGAGGTATAGCATAAGGTTTCAATGGGAGGCACCGCCCCTTAGAGAGAGGGGGGGTGGTCTGCAAAATCTGGGCCTTATAGAATCTTTTCCTGATGAGCCCTATCAGCTCTTGTACTTTTGCCAGACTGTCCTTCTCTGGGGCAGCCGGAGGTAGTCTTTATCCCTGCATCTAGATGCCTGGATAAATTATGTCAATCCCGGGTGCTAATTATAACACACACAGGTTACTCATTTACTTTCCCCTGCACCTCCAGTCCCTTGACATACCTCCCAGTCAGACGGAGTATGCAATTCAGGAAGTTCAAAATGTTTACAAATAGAAGTCACCCAGTAAGTCCCGACTGAAAGATAGGTTTTGGACTTTATTCATGATTTTTTTTTGGTGGCAAACAAAACAGGGGACCTACAATCACCAGTCCTGAATCTCCGCTATTTATTTCAGTGTATTTACAAGTTAAAGTTCCGAATGGCTAGGGTTCAGTCCACTATGTCATTTCTTTGCAAGGATGACTGGGGTTGCTCTGTGGATCTTTAGGACACATAGTATGATATCCAAATCAACTGATGTTCAAGGAAACACTTGTGCTTTCGATCAGGAGTCAGTCTACATCAGTTCACAGTGCTGACCTTTGGGCTCAGCACAGCCCCATTGGTGTTTAGTGTGCAAGCTGGCTCTCAAAATCCACGAAAGAAGTAATGTCCACAATGGATAAAATCTGGAAATTGTGGCAGAAAAATAAAGACCCCTCAACTGTACTACGTTACAAGCAACTCCGTAAATAGGCAAAACGTCTAATAACCAGTGATAAAAAAGCCCACTACCTCCACCTACAAAGCCAACATAAAAATAATCCCAAAAAGTTCTGGTCCTTTCAACCAGCTACTACACCCAAGCTGTCAAAGCAACCCATCCCCTAACCCACACACAACCCCTACCAAACTTGCCACCCACTTCACATCCTATTTCATTGATACCATAGCTAACGTAGCCACCACCACCAAGACAGGTGATGACCAAATCATCCCAAAAAATCCTATCCTTGATTCTGACCTAAATGTCTCCCTCATATCCACCACCACAGTAAAAAAAAAAAAAACATTTTTGTTTAAGATAAAACCCTGTGCTCTGGCCCCTGACAGTCTTCCCCCACACTTCCTGCAGCTAGCAGCAAACTCTATAGCTTATCCCACCAGTATACTCATTAACAGATCAATTAAAGAATCCCTTGTCCCAGACATCTGGAAAAAAGCATTAATTCTTCCCTTACAAAAAGGCGGCACCAACACAAACGCCGCAAACTTTTGACCCATAGCAATTCTCTCACCCATCTCTAAATTACTGGAAAAATGCATCCATGCCCAACTCTTCAACCACCTGCTTGAAAATCAAATGTTATCACCCACTCAGCATGGTTTCAGACCAGGACACAGCACCACTACTACCCTCCTATCCTTCCTTGATAGTTAACCGGGCATAAGATTCTGGTAAAATAATCACCTCACTTTTCCTTGACCTCTCCAAAGCTTTCGATACCATTTCCCACTCTATAATCCTCTATCCACCCTCCACATTTCTCTTCCTACCCTACAGTGGTTTTCTGCAATAATATGCACTGCAAATTCCAGCTCTGAACTCCAACAAATCACCCAGAATGCCCTCACTTCAACTGAATCTTGGATGCTTAACAGTCATCTTGCCCTAAATCCAAAAAAAAAACTAAACTAGGATTTTTTTTACAGGCACCAACACTTTCATAGCCTCTCTACTAGACAAACCCTTGTAACTAACTTTTTATTACCCTCTCTCCTTTATGGTCCCCTCTCCTCACTAATATCCAAAATTCTACAACATCCAAACTTTATGTACGTTACGACAAAATAGCAAAATTTGCTACCAAGGTCAAATTCTCGTCCCAACACTGTAACTTACTGAAACAATTAGGGTGGCTGGAAACTTGCCCACCATCTCTCATTCACCCAACTAACTACAGTGTGCAAAATAATCTACAGACGTACAGACTGTCCTGCTGTCTCAACTCTACTTGCCAAATGCCAACCCAGTAGGCAACTAAGATCTGGAAATCATCTACTTCTAAAAGTAGAAAACCCCACCCTACCTGCTGGTCACCACCTCTACTCCTTCACTGTTGCCAAACTGTGGAACTCGCACCACCACCACCTTCAAACAAATACTGAAAAATCATCTCAACTCTTCCTGGCTATGTTCCTGCTCTATAACCTAACCATTTCCCTCTCCTTATATGATAAACTCCTATTCCTTTTGCTGTTGGTGACTGATGATACTTTCTAAATATATTTTTTCATCACTTGTTGATACTGGTAAAATAATACTGATTAGTATATCTCTTTTTATATCTCTCTGATTGAATTCATCTGGTTGTTGTCTTTCGGCTTTTCCCGGTTAGGGGTCGCCACAGCAGAACTCTGGTCCGCTAATGATTGGCAGTAGATTTTCACGAACGCCGAGGTGCCAGCTCGGCATTCAACCTTCAAAGAAGGCATGCCCATTTACGCATGTCTTTCGAACGCCCACCCAACCGCGGGGAGGACATGCAGACTCCACACAGAAGACACTCCCCACACTGCTAACCAGCGAGATATATATATATATATATATATATATATATATATATATATATATATATATGTAATCAAACCAACTAGATTCTTGCTTTTTGTATATATTCTGTGTATATTACTGCAATTACTATGTGTAGCACTGTTTCTACTGCTGTAACAATTAATGTTTATATTTTTTCTGTATGTATGTTTTTGCTGGAGTTTTCCTCTCCAGGCCTCCACTGAAAATGGGCTCTTTTAGGCCCAATGGGCTTTCCCGGTAAACAAATGCAATAAAATAAAGTAAAATGAATAAATACGCTTCAAGGTACCCCCCCCCCAACCAGGTGATTGGCTCCTTACGACACCAGCAACATATCAATTTCTATAAGCCAGGGATTACTTAGTACTTATCTTCAACTCCCTAGGCACCATTATAAATCTATTAAAATCAGACTTGACTCCTGTACAGAATCTATAATTCATAGGAATGTAACCAAACACGATAGCATTATTAGCGCTGCTTCCTCTGTGTCGCATATCTCTGAGACAACAGGTTCAGAACTTATCAGATCTCCCTTTCCCTCCATCAAGGTTAATTCTAAGAACTCCAAGATCTGTTACACCTGTGGCCTTCGTCTTGTTAGTGAGATTCTCCATGAGGATTCTGCTATGGACTGCAGCTGCTCAGTGGTCCATTTCCTATCAACCCCTATCTATTTCTATCTGACTGCAATTTGCAGATATCTCTAATGGTGGATGAAATCAGATGACCTGTCTTTCAGCTGTCCTTTCCCCCCTCCAGTAGATGGTGTCCACTGATGCTCCCCAGTTGGGGTGGGGGACATTACCAGAGAAAGATGACCCAACGTATATGGGCCACCTCTGAAGCCAAACTGTGTATGCGAGTTCTCGAGATAAGATCAGTCCTTCTTGCATTGAAAGCCTTTCAGGATAATTTCCTTTTAGTGACTATTGCAACTTAAGCAGACAACACAGTCTGTACATCAGTGATCAAGCAGGAACCCGATTCTGTCCGTTATACGGAGAGGCCACAAGATGAAGGGGCTTCTCTTCAAGCCTGTTTTAGTTGTAAAGCAGTTATGGGAAAAATCAACATTCTAGTGCACAGACTTGGGTCCTTTCTGACCATCATGAGTCATCTCCCAACCATTCAGTAGCAGACAGATTTTCAGCCCTTTGGGCCAACCCTGTTGTGATCTTTGTTTTTTCCCTAAACTATACAGTATGTTCAAAAAGCACTTTGCTCTGATCCCACTTAAAAGGGATCTGGATGCCTTCGGCATCATCAACTGTGGTCTCTCTCTTGGATTTCATCTGAAGCATCCTCCAGGGATTCTGGATCTCCTAAATCACCCAGCCGAGATAGTCTCTCTTTTTTCCATACCTTCTGGATAACTACATGGATGTCCTTCAAGGATGCATCTGCAGTCATAACATTTGGGTTGTCCTGCCTCAGGCAGCCCTTCGGTCGGCCGGATTCCAAAGTCTGGGTCTGGCCTCTGCTGATGTCGCACTTCACCCGACGTCATAGCTCCTGGGGTATAAAGGCATCAGCTGACACCATTTTCCTCAGTCTTTCTTGCCGTGCGGTGCCCGAAGCAGAAGCTGTTCGCAAGTGCCGGTCGGTCAGATCCAGAGATTTCAGCTACCGAAGACTTCTAAAAAAGCTAAGTACCCCGTTGGGGACTCTTTCTTGCCTCAGCCGATGTCAGACAAAGTAAATAATTGTTTAACTTGTGGGAAACAAATACCTCATAAGGATTTCCACTCTTACTGCCTTCCTTGCTTAGGCCCAGACCACGACGTATCAGCTTGTTTAGCCTGTGCTTCCTTCAACCGACGGACACTTAGACGTTGGTCGGAGTTTGCTGAAGAGTTTTTGGCTCCGCTTTTGCATATAAAATGCCGTCGAAGACTCCGACTACTCATTTAGCTAAAAAACGCAAGGAAAAGGACCGACACTCGCGGCCTGCGGTTTCGGCTGAAACCACAGTTAGGCCTACCGCGAGTGTCTCGTTTTCGGCTGAAACCGAGACCTCTGTTCTCCCTTTGGCTGAAAGCATGCCTCCGACAACCGAGGCCACACAGGCCCCGGCTGAGTCGGCTACAGAAATTCCTACTGAAGAAGCAGGCACACAAGATTTGTCCGACACCATTCCGTTGGACGTCTCTACTCCTGCACGTGGGGCAGCTAGACCCCCTGCTTCTATGTCTATCAAGGCCTTCTCCAGGGCTAAAGCAGCTAAACTTTCCAAGGCCTTACCTACAAAAGCTCCCTCTCACAGACCTACCTCAAGTTCTCAGATTCTCAGCCTCGCTGAGGACCTTATTTCTCTGATCAGGGGATCCCAACCTCTCCCAGACAGGGCCTCACAACCCCCTCCTGAAAAGAGGCCTAGGACTGAACCCCCTGAACCTCTCTCCTCTGACTATTCCTCGGATGGTTCAGATTTATCAGACCATCAGGAAGGGCCATACTCACCTTATGAGGACTCTGATGCAGATGACTCCATTCCTTCTGCCTCCCCTCCAGAAGAATTTTCATTTGGGGAAACTCTACACTCAATGAGGGAACACTTCCAATGGCAGGGTCAGGATTTTTCTGATTCTAGGAAAAGGCTAAGGACTTTTTTACACTTACCACAGCATAGGCCTTTAGCCATACCACCTGTACTATCAGTTGTTGATGATGCATACAATGATGCCAGTTCTGCCCCTGATTCTCTTCCCCCGGCCCCTGCCAAACCTGACAGATATTACAGGGTCCCGGATTCTCACTTCCACTTGTATAAGGCCCATGCTGCAGACCCAGAAACCATTTCTCAGGGCCCTAAAGGTGTTGCAGCTGCCTCTGCCAAAAAAACCCCTACCCTCTGAAAGAGAATCAAGAGCATTAGAGAAATGGCGTAAAAAGGTTTATACATCTGCTACTCTTTCTGCCAGGGCTTTAAACTGTCAATTTCACATGATACAGTACTAGGAATTTTTGTTAGATCAGCTGAATAAAAAGCTTTCCTCTCCTGAACCTTTAGACCGTAAGTCCCTTCAGGATTTGGTACACAACTCTCAGCAGGTCAGTAATCATTTCTTAAAATGTGGCTATGATGCACTGGAGGCTTCATTTAGATCAGCTATGACTGGAGCAGTGATTCGAAGGCATGCCTGGCTAAAAGAGCAATCCTTGCCAGACCATGTTAAGTCGAAACTCCTAGATGCTCCTATGGAGAAACAAAGTTTATTTGGCTCCCCTGCACAGGAGGTTCTAAAGAAAGTGGAAGAAAAGGCAAAATCTGTACAAACAGTCAAGTATTTTCTGCAGGTCCAACCTCCGAGGTTCAGCAGAAATTGGCCTTCAAAGAATTGGTCCTTTCCAGACACCTCCAGAGCACAGAGAGGCAGAAATAGACGCCCAAGAGGCAGAGGTCAATCTAGGGGTACCTACAGGGGTCGTCAGTGGCAACCTGCCAACCAGAGAAGTGCCGCCACAGCTGTGACTGCATCCACTTCCACAGGACAGACACAATGACTTGGCTCTGATTCCGCCTACCAGGCAACAACTGGAAGCACCCTTGGGCGGAAAGCTAGCTTTATTTTCAAAAAACTGGCATTGCATTACAGGAGACAAATGGACTTTGCAAACAATAGACAAAGGCTACAGGTTTCACTTCCACACTTTACCAAAAAAGAAAGGAATGCCAAACCTTCCACCAAGCCAGAAATCAGAGGCTCTAAAACAAGTCATCAACTTACTAAAGATGAGAGCAATAGAAAAAGTACCATCTATGGAGCAAGGCCAAGGATTTTACTCCAGACTATTCCTTGTACCAAGAAAAGAAAATCAATGGAGGCCTATTCTTGACTTGTCCGCTCTGAACACATATCTCATTGTTCCAAAATTCAAGATGCTGACCCTACAGCAACTTCTTCCCATGTTGGGCAAGGAGTCTTGGCTGGTGACTCTAGATCTCAAGGAGGCATACCTGCACGTCCGTATACGACCAGATTGCAGAAGACACCTCAGATTTCTTGCAGGATCAGAGCATTATCAATTCTCAGCATTGCCCTTTGGCTTATCTACTGCACCCAGAGTATTCACGAAATGCCTGGCATCAGTAATTGCACATTGCAGGCTTCAGGGAATTCAAATCTACCCATACCTGGACGACTGCCTAATACAAGCGGACAACAAGACAAAAATAATAAAGGATTTGGCCTATGTCACACAACTGCTGCAAGCCTTGGTATACACAGTCAACATACAAAAGTCAAGACTAGTGCCATCCCAAAGGATAACATTTTTGGGTGCAGAACTGGACACATTAACTCAGATGGCTTTTCTCACAGAAGAAAAACAAAAGCAACTACCAGTCTACTTCATGGCATTAACAAGACAAACTCAGCTTACTGCAAGGAAAGTCCTGCAGGCCCTGGGTTACATGGCATCCTGCATAATCTTGATCCCACATGCCAGGCTGCATATGAGAAAATTACAATGGTACCTAAGGAATGTATGATCTCAACACAGACACAGTCTAGAAACCCTGATACCAATCATTCCATGCCTGAAAAAGGAATTCCTGTGGTGGGCTCAGGCCTGCCAGACCAACAGAGGATTGCCTTTCCACAAACCACATCCAAGGCAGACCATCACCACGGACGCCTCAGACCTAGGCTGGGGGGCACACATGGAAGACAAGTGTATCCAAGGCCTATGGTCCCAAGACCAGCTGAATCTACACATAAATCTAAAGGAGATGCTGGCAGTGAAGCATGCAATCAAGGCATTCAAATCACTCCTCCAGCAAGGGCACCTGCTGATCAGGACGGACAATACCACAGTCATGTGGTACATCAACAAACAGGGAGGCACACATTCATACCCTCTATGCCGGATGGCAATGGACCTGTGGAACTTAGGCCTGAATCTCAACATTCAACTGCAGGCCAGATTCGTACCAGGAAAAGAGAATTCACTAGCAGACAGCTTAAGCAGAACTACCACGGATGCTCACGAATGGATGCTGCATCCAGACATCTTCAAAACCATAACAAAGAAATGGGGAATGCCAGAGATAGACCTGCTCGCCTCCCCACTCAACCACCAACTGAAGAAATTCTGCTCAAGAGTATACCACCCACAAGCCTGGAGGGTGGACTCCCTTTCAGCTGGAAGGCCCTGACAGTTTATGCCTTTCCACCTCTCCCATTGATGTACAAAGTTCTACTGAAGATCAGAGAAGAACAGCCAAAGGTAATTCTGATAGCTCCAGGCTGGCCAAGGCAGCATTGGTACCCGCTACTGAGAAGCATGTCTCGGACGAACTCATGGCCTCTACCTCTATGGCCTTTACTTCTAACGCAGAACAACTACAAGACCCTGCATCCAAACTTAAAAACGCTGCAGCTAACTGCTTGGAAAATTTGCATAAAACAAAACCAACCTGTTTTATCTCAGAGGGTCAAGGACATTATCCTGGAGGCTCGCAGACCCTCCACAAGGAAAACATATTCAGCCAAATGGAAGAGATTCCTCATTTGGAGTGCAGCAAAGGGAACAAATGTCACACTGGCAAACCTAGCACACATCCTAGAATACTTAGCAGAACTGTTCCACAATGGCCTGTCCTATTCTTCCATTAAGATTCATGCATCAGCAATTTCAGCAGAGTACAACATGGATCCTCTTGTCTTCTCTCATCCTCTCCTCAGACAATTTTTGAGAGGGATCAAAAATGTAAAACCTCCAAGAAAACCACCTCTGCCTGCATGGGATCTCAATTTTGTGCTAGAAAAATTAACACTTCCCCCTTTTGAACCAGCAGCAACAGCAGATTTACAGTTCTTATCTTGGAAAACTGCCTTCCTGCTAGCAATCACTTCAGCAAGAAGGGTATCCGAGTTACAGGCATTAATGGCAGTGCAGCCTTTCCTTATCTTTCACCAGGATAGAGTGTCCCTGAGAACCAATCCTACTTTCATGCCAAAGGTGGTATCCTTGAACCAAGCTATTCATTTACCTACATTCTTCCCTAACCCACATAACAGGGGGGAAAAACTACTACACACCTTGGATGTACACAGACAACTGCGCTATCTGGACAGAACTAAGACCAGCAGAAAAACTGACCAGCTTCTGGTAGCATATGCAACAGGAGTGCAAGGAAAAGCAATTTCAAAATGGACAATCTCAAAATGGATAGAAAATTGCATTCGATTCTGCTACTCATTTCATGGGAAGACAACTCCTGAAAATATCAGGCCTCACTCCACAAGAGCTACAGCCACCACTACAGCTTTCCTACGAGGAGTGGCTACCAAGGACATTTTAGAAGCTGCTACTTGGAGCTCCGTGCACACATTTGCCAAGCATTACAATCTTCCTTTATACTCCAGATCCCGAGCAGGTTTTGCAACTGCAGTTTTACAAGGGATCTTAACTACACCATCATTATCTTAGTGCCCCCCCTCCCCCAGTTTGGCTATGGTATTCTACCAATATGTTATGACTGCAGATGCATCCTTGAAGGACATAGTACAGTTTTGTACCTACCATAAATGTAGATGTCCGATAGGTATGCATCTGCAGTCAGGATGACCCACCCTCCTTCCCCTCTGTGGTATTCCTAGGGTACTTACTCCTCTCTTAGCTAGCTGGGGGAATCTATTATGGTGTATTTGTTTGCATGTATATATGTATATAAATACTTTTTGATTTCTACTGTTTGGAATTTTCTACTTTTATACAAATTTAGCCTTCCTAGAGGGCACCTGGCATCTGGGGCAAGAAACACTGAGGAAAATGGCGTCGGCTGATGCCTTTATACCCCAGGAGCTATGACGTCGGGTGAAGTGCGACATCAGCCGAGGCCAGACCCAGACTTTGGAATCCGGCCGACCGAAGGGCTGCCTGAGGCAGGACAACCCATATGTTATGACTGCAGATGCATACCTATCGGACATCTACATTTATGGTAGGTACAAAACTGTACTTTTCTTCAATTCCAGTGGTAGTGCTGTGGTTTAGCCTTGCTTCTACTGTTCAGGATATTATTTGGCTTCCCTGAAGAGTTCTTCAAAGGCTGGAGAAGCAATAGAAACTTTACTTTTATGGGCTTACAAGCAAATCATTTGCCCTTTCTCAGATATTACCACTGCCATCCTCCCCTTTCTTGCTCCTTTTTTCTTTTCTTCACGTGTCACAATGATCTATTCTTAATATATTCTGTTTTCTTCCTTAACATACACCCAATATTGTAAACATTGTATTCATAGCTACACAGGCGGAGGACACATTGGTGGACAAACTAACTTCCTCTTCTCCTTATTCAATGCAGTAATTCAGGATGCCCTTCAGCTATAGCAGGAGTGCATGTTTACTGAAGAGTGGCCCAGCCTTGTAGCTTTAGCCACTAGAACTTCTGATTCGAACATTGGTCCCTTTTCAACTTCTAACTCTGCAGTCTATCCCTCAAGTCTGTCCTTTTCAAGAAAAAGGTATTTTTTTTTTAACTACTATTAAACTTTAAGAATTTTATCATGTTTTTCTTTTTTATCTGAAAGTAAATTCCTGTCCCTTTACGGCTTCCAGATTATGTAAATCTTTTCTGTTAGAAATCTAGCTACTCACACCCTCCGTGAGACATCTCTCTTCATCAGAGTTTTCAGTTTTTTCAGTAACTAGCACAAAACAGACTTTAGACATTGTTTGCCAACCATCCTCATATCATTTGTCTCGAGAAAGAAGGTACCCTTCTGCACCTGCCTTTCACTATTTAATTTAAGTAACCACAGAATCCAACATTAATCATCCACAGTACTGCACAAAACCAGAATTGTAGAATGTCTGACGAGCTATTTCTCTACCCTTCCTCTTAACTGCTTAGGTTTAGAGTTCCTCTAGGCTACGCTAAGCTTTTTGCTGAAATTTTCCAAGATGGCCAGTAATTCTGTCGTCAACCTACAGCAACTCGGACAGATTTAGACTTAGCAAAACTAACCTTCTACCTAAGCTTCTGTCCATGTTATTTCTTACTGTCACTGGGTCACATACTTCTTCCAGCGTGACTCAATAGTCAGGCATTGCCTCCAAAATCAGAGCTTTCTTTGGTCCGACATTACTCCCGCATATCCTTCTTTGAAGGCCTCCCAAGAGTTTCATTGCTGGGAATTATGACCCACAGGTGAAGAATGAAAAGGACAACATCAGATAAAGAAGGTGTGTACTTGTCCATCTGTGTTGTCCATTTTCATTCTTCTTCACCTTCCCTCCCAGCTGTCCCCAGTCTAGTCATTTTTAGAAGGATATTTGGAGAATAATCTTCATATTCCAGGTTTGAGTATTTATATATTTTTTTTCTTTCCTGTCTCGTTTTTGTCTAAAGTCAATAGGTAATAGGCAGCAAACTCGATCTGAGGAGATAGGGACAGGTGGTGCATTATGGGAAGGGGGAGGAGCTCGTGATTAGGATCCAAAGTCTAGAAAATGTGGCTGAGCCGGATCGGATCGGAGACCTACAGGTAAGGAACAATGACAATGGACAACACAGATGGAACGTTGTTAGTACATAACTACTTTTTTGTTGACTGGGATGGCTCTGCTGAGCAATGCCCATTTTCATACGCAACCTGGGAGAATATAAACACAAAAGTTTGAATTACAATATTCAACAAAAAGCTTACAGATTGAAGGGCATTCTGCAAAGTATACATTATCCAGCAAACATTCTCAAATGGAGTATGAAGATAATTGCAAGCTACCAAAGTATTAATTAAAGTTAATTACACTGATTTGTTCATTGCAGGTGCCAGCTGCTTTGAACTCTGCTTTAGTTTATCAAAATGCGAAGTAAAAAAATAAATGGAAGTAATGCAACTCTTCTTTCCTTGCAGGTGCCAGCCGAATAGAACTCTGCTCTAGTTTGCTAGATGGAGGTACAACGCCTAGTTTGGGTAAGTGTTTTGTGGTTGAATTGTTGATTGGCAAGGGGAACTACTTTCTCAAATGAATCAGTTAGTAAAGTACAGTTTTGTAAGATCTTAGCTTAACAGTAGATGTCATACTTCTCACTGTTGCAGTATTCTTTACTCTTGGAATATCCTGCCAAGGACAGTGAGCGTCTGGTCAGAATAGCAAAGCCTTTAAACCTTCTAGGCATTGTACGTCAGACATACGTTCTACGTTTAAATTGTTAGTTACATATGTGACGTATGGACCCCTTATCCTTAGAACTGAAGTGACCTACAAGAACCATAGCACCTCAGAGAAAAACTTTGTGTACATCCAGGAAGGGAAGGAGAAGAAGAAAATTATGTAATAAAGATCCCCCTGGCCAGAAAGTGGGCAACAGAAAGTAGCAGGGGGCAGGAGGGAGGGACAGAATACTGCAACATTGCAAAAAACTAGGGCATCTACTGTCATGTTAAGATCTTACACAACTGTACTGTCCCTCTGTATCACTGTTGCAGTATTCTTTACTTTTCTGAGAATACAAAAGCGGCTGAAAAGTATGGGAGGAGAAAGGCATAGAACAGCCCTCCACAAACCTATGAAGGATTGCCTTGGCAAAGATCTCCAACTTGTAATGTTTGGTAGAAGTGTGTGAACAGAAGACCATGTACCAGCTTCTAGGATGGATCCTAGTGTCCAGACCCTTGAAAAAAAGCACCAGAAGAGGCCAGTGACCTGGTAGAGTGAGAACAAATGGAGTAGGAAAGCTGCTTGTCATGAAAAGAATAACAAAATGAAATAACCTTAGAAATCCAGGAGGAGACGGTTTGATTTGACCCTGCCAGACCCAATTTCCTGACATGAAAGCAAATGGAAAGTTGTTCAGATTTACTGATATGCTTTATCTTGTCCAGGTAATATCGGAGCTGTCTTTTGTCTTTGTAAATCCAAGGTGTGAAAAACGCTTTCACTAGTATTCTGTGGAGAAGGGAAGAAAGATGATAAATGGACTGATTAAATGACACATCATTAAATACCTTGGCATAAAAGGAGGATTGATATGAAGAGACATCCTGTTGTGAAAAAACAAAAAAAAGGAGAAACCACCACGATAGGTTGAAGCGCTAGGTAGCCTATCTACAGCAAGATCCAGATACACCCTTGCTTGTTGATGTACCACATGATTGTGGTGTTGTCTGTAAAAACCTTTTATAGGGAGTGGAAGACCAGTGAGGAGAAGCAGGGACAGAATAGGCTTGTTGGGGGTTTTAGAGCCATACATCGGGAGGAGGGGGTTGGCATAATGGTTAAGGTGTTTACCTCACACACACAAGGTTGGATTATCACTTTTGAGAGGAATTGGCAACTGCACATTATTTTAATCAGCCAGTGGGAATTATTCTGTGAATCATCTCATTATGGATTTGTTGGGTTTAGTAAGCGTTTTGGCTGCTGATAAAGATAACATCTGCATTTTTGAGGAGATGGAGAATCTTCCTGTTTCCAATGCTGGTACTGTGCAGGAACCTTCTTTTACTTGTGTAGATACTTTTAAAATGTTATCTGCTGCCATTGAGTTTACAAACCAATGTTTGGAACCATAATTTAAGGGGGTTGTCTCCACAGGGGCTAAGGTTTTGTATAGAACCCTTGGTCAAACAAACACTTGAAATATTGATGGCTGAATAGTATCAGGCCCAACAAGCTTTGTGAAGATTGTTTTGTCCTTTTGTGAGAGAACAGTGAATAAATCAATGGCAGAAGTATCTAAGCTTTATGAAGAAGTGAGGCAGTTTCAAATGTTCGATTCCTTCCAGGAACATCTTTGTAAGTTCACTAAACATTTAATGGTCCTGGAAAAGTAACTTAAGGAATGTAAACTTAAAAAATTCCAAAGGGATGCAATAGACTGTTAATGGTAGACCATTTATTGCAAAAAAATCAGTTAATTTTTCTGAGCATGTTTATCAAACCCCCAAGCCCAGGGAGGGTGGAAAAGAATCAAGTATGTTCTTAAAAAAAAAAAAAAAAAAAAAAAAAAAGTCTGACAACACTTCAGGAACATCGGCTGAGGATTCTTCTTCAGCCGGGGAAGCTGATGTTTAGGCTGTAAATAATTCTCCACTGGATAAAAAGAGGAATGTGGTTAAACCTTTGGAATTAGGAGAAGGGCTGGCCGTAAACACTCCAAAAGATAGCGACACTTTATTATGGCTGATAGTCCTGAACTAGGATGCAGTTCTAATGTGCACAACATTTCTTTTCAGTTGTCTCAGCCCAGAAGTTGATTTATTAAGTAAAGACTTATATTTTATTCCTACTTCTGTTCCAGAAGACATTTTTGTTGAGGATCTCCTGACGTTTTGTAGACAGCTTAATTCAAAGCTGGTTTTACAACAAGGGTGTGTCCGATCATGGAGGATTTAAGTTTAAATCTTCTAATTTTGTACGCCCCATGAATAAACATGTGGCAGCTTTTCAGCAAAGTGCTTTAAAAAAAGGTTTACATTTTAACTTTCATGCCAGCAGGGCTGTACAACATAACCTATCCAAGGCTGAACAGGCCATAATAAATCTTAAGGACAGCAAACGTGGTTATTAATACAGCAGACAAAGATGGAGCTGTGGTGCTTTGGGATTAGACGATGTATCTGTCAGAAGCATATAAACAACTTTCTGGCAATGGTTTTTATCAAAAAATGGTCCTAGACCCCACTTTGTAGTTTAAGCATGATATTGACTGTATTTTGAAGTTAGTCTGGATGAAGGGATCATTTGTAAGCAAGTTGTTTTTTAACTTAGTCCAGGATCCCACCCCAAAGTATTTTTATCTGCTTCCCAAAACACACAAAAATTTCACATACCCTCTTGTCAAACCCATTGTTTCTGGATGTCCTTCAAGGATGCATCTGCAGTCCTTACAAATGGGTAGTCCTGTCGTCAGGCAGCCCTTCGGTCGGCCGGATTCCAAAGTCTGGGTCTGGCTTCGGCTGGTGTCGCACTTCACCCGATGTCATCGCTGCAGTTTTTCGGGTATAAAGGCATCAGCCGACGCCATTTTCCTCAGTCTTTCTTGCCGCGTGCCAAGCAGAAGCTGTTCGCAAGTGCCGGTCGGTCAGATCCAGAGATTACTACTACCGAATACTACTTGAAGACTTCTAAAAGCTAAGTACCCGTTGGGGACTCTTTCTTGCCTCAGCCGATGTCAGAAAAAGTGAATAACTGTTTAACTTGTGGGAAACAAATACCTCATAAAGATTTCCACTCCTACTGCTTACCTTGTTTAGGCCCAGACCACGACGTAGCAGCTTGTCTAGCCTGTGCTTCTTTTAACCGACGGACACTTAGACGTCGGTCGGAGTTTGCTGAGCAGTTTTTCGGCTCTGATTTTGCCTATATTATGCCATTGGATCCTCCGACTACACAAATTACCAAAAAACGCAAAGAAAAGGACCGACACTCGCGGTCCGTTTCGCGAAACCGCTGTTAAGCAAACCGCGAGTGTCTTGGTTTCGGCCGAAACCGAGCAAGCGGTTCTTTCTTCAGCCGAAACCATGCCTTCTACCGAGGCCTCTTCTAACCTGGTAGAATCCGCTTCTGAAATCCAACCTTCTGTTGCGGTTTCTCAGGAATTATCATACACTATTCCCTTGGATATTTCAACCCCTGCACGTGGAGCTGTTAGGCCTCCTGCAGCCATGTCTATTAAGGCCTTTGCCAGGGCTAAAGCAGCCAAAGCTTCAAAAACGGTGCCTGCCAAACCCCCCTCTCACAGGCCCAGCACCAGTTCCCATATGCTTTCTTTGGCTGAGGATCTCATTTCTTTAATTCATGGATCCCAGCCTCATCCAGACAGGACCTCTCATCCACCTCCAGAGAAGAGGCCTAGAGCAGAGCCCCCTGAGCCAGTATCCACAGATGATTCCTCTGATGACTCAGAACATACAGACCCTCCTGAGGCTCCTTATTCCCCTTACGAAGACTCTGATGCTGAAGAGTCCATTCCTTCAGCCTCTCCACCTGAGGAATTTTCCTTTGGGGAAACCTTGCATGCTATGAGGGAACAATTTCAGTGGCAGGGCCAAGATTTCTCAGACTCCAGAAAAAGGCTTAGAACCTTTCTACATTTGCCACAACATAGGCCTTTAGCTATACCTCCAGTTCTTTCTGTTGTAGATGATGCATTTAATGATGCTTGTACTGCTCCTGATTCATTACCTCCGGCCCCTGCTAAGCCCGATAGGTTCTACAGGGTCCCGGACACTCATCACCATTTATACAAGGCTCCTTTGCAGATCCAGAGACTATCTCCCAGGGCCCTAAAGCTGTAGCAACTACATCTACTAAAACCCCTCCCTCTGAAAGGGAATCCAGGTCCTTAGAGATGGGGTAAAAAGTTTACACCTCTGCTACTTTGTCAGCTAGGGCTTTGAACTGCCAATTTCATATGATTCAATATCAAGAGTTTATGCTTGACCAGTTAACTAAAAAGCTGTCCTCTGAAGAATCTTTAGATAAAAATATGTTCAGGAAATGGTACATAACATACAGCAGGTTAGTAACCATTCTTTAAAATGTGGCTATGATGCACTGGAGGCTTCCTTTAGATCAGCCATGACTGGCACAGTTATCAGGAGACATGCATGGTTGAAAGAGCAGGCATTACCAGACCATGTCAAATCAAAGCTTTTGGATGCACCCATGGACAAAGTCAATTTATTTGGTTCCCTGCACAGCAGGTACTAAAAAGATGGAAGAGAAGGCGAAATCTGTACAAACAGTGAAAGATTTCTTACAGGTTCAACCTCCAAGGTTTAGCAGGAACTGGCCCTCCAAGAATTAGTCCTTTCCGGACTCCTCTAAGACACAGAGAGGCAGGAATAGGCGTTCAAGAGGCAGAAACCAATCCAGGGGTGCCTACAGGGACGCCAGTGGCAAGGTAACAACCAGCGAGGCACGGACGCAGCCACCACCACTACAACAACACAATCACAGTGACTTGGCTGTGGCACCGCCTACCAGGGAACAACTGGAAGCACCCTTAGGCGGAAAGCTAACCTTATTTTCAAAGAACTGGCATTGCATCACAAGGGAAAAATGGATTTTGCAAACTATAGACCAAGGTTACAGGTTCCAATTCCATACTCTACCAGGAAAGAGAGGAATGCCAAACCTACCACCTACTCAAAGGGCAGAAGCTCTAAAGCAAATATCTCAACTATTAAGAATGAGAGCTGTGGAAAGGTACCATCTATGGAACAAGGAAAGGATTTTACTCCAGACTCTTCCTGGTACCAAAAAAGAGAGCAAATGGAGGCCTTTTCTCGACCTGTCCGCTTTAAACACATTCCTCATTGTTCCAAAATTCAAAATGCTGACCCTACAGCAGCTTCTTCCCATGCTGGGCAAGGAGTCTTGGCTGGTAACTCTAGATCTCAAGGAGGCATACCTGCACGTCCCCATACGACCAATTTGCAGAAGATACCTCAGATTTCTTGCAGGATCAGGGCATTATCAATTCTCAGCATTGCCCTTTGGCTTATCTACTGCCCAGAGTGTTCACGAAATGCCTGGCATCAGTAATTGCTCATTGCAGACTTCAGGGGATCCAAATTTATCCCTACCTGGACGACTGCCTGATACAAGCGGACAACAAAAGCAAGCTAACAGAAGACTTACAAAGAGTCATTTACCTGCTGCAAGCCCTGGGATATACAGTCAATATAAAAAAGTCAAGGCTGATTCCATCCCAAAGAATAACCTTTCTGGGTGCAGAGCTGGACACATCAAAACAAATGGCATTCCTAACTGCAGAAAAGAAAGAGCAACTACCTCTCTACTTCTTGGCATTAACAAAGCAGAACCATCTAACTGCAAGAAAAGTACTACAAGCCCTAGGCTTCATGGCATCCTGCATAATTCTGGTCCCTCATGCCAGACTGCATATGAGAAAGCTACAGTGGTACCTAAAGAATTTGTGGTCCCAACACAATCACAGCCTAGAAACCAAAATTCCAATAATCCCATGCCTGAAGTAAGAGTTCCTATGGTGGGCTCAGGCCTGTCAATCAAACACAGGATTGCCCTTCTGCAACAGTCAACCAAGCCAAACCATCACGACAGATGCCTCAGACCTCGGTTGGGGGGCACACATGCTGGGCAAGTGCATACAAGGCTTATGGACTCAAGACCAGCTGCGCCTGCACATAAATCTAAAGGAAATGCTGGCAGTAAAATTGGCAATCCAGTCATTCAGACCATTTCTCCAAGAAGGTCAGTTGATGATAAGGACAGACAACACCACAGTTATGTGGTACATCAACAAACAGGGAGGCACACATTCATATCCTCTATGCCGGCTGGCACTGGACCTATGGGATGTGGCTCTGAGCTACAACATTCAGTTACAAGCAATTTTTATACCCGGAAATGAAAACATTCTAGCAGACATATTAAGCAGAACTACCACAGATGCCCACGAATGGATGCTGCATCCGGACATCTTCAAAGCCATCACAAGAGAATGGGGATTACCACAAATAGACTTATTTGCATCCCCACTCAATCACCAGCTAAAGAAATTCTGCACAAGGACGTACCACCCACTTGCTTGGAAGGTGGACTCCCTATCTTTCAGTTGGAAAAACCTGACAGCATACGCATTCCCACCACTTCCTTTGATGCACAAGGTGCTTTTGAAGATCAAAGAGGAACGTCCAAGGATCATTCTGATAGCTCCAGACTGGCCAAGACAACATTGGTACCCATTGCTGAGGAGCATGTCTCGGAACAAATATGGACACTACCCCTGATCCCATTACTGTTAACACAGAACAACTACAACATCCTGCATCCAAACCTGAAAACCCTGCAGCTAACTGCCTGGAACATTACATAAGAGCAATTAACCCAAATTTATCCCAAAGGGTTAAAGACATAATCCTTGAGGCTCGTAGACCTTCAACAAGAAAGAATTATGCAGCAAAATGGAAAAGATATCTCATTTGGAGTACTGCAAAGGGAGAAGATGTGGCACTGGTAAACATAGCCAACATCCTGGAGTACTTGGCAGAGCTCTTCCATACAGGCCTGTCCTATTCTTCCATCAAGATACATGCATCAGCTATTTCAGCAGAATACAGCTTGGATCCTCCTGTCTTCTCTCATCCTCTGCTCAGACAGTTTCTGAGAGGAATTAAAATGTAAAACCTCCCAGGAAACCACCATTGCCAGCATGAGACTTGAACTTTGTGCTAGAAAAATTGACACTTCCCCCTTTCGAACCAGCAGCAACAGCAGACTTACAATACTTATCCTGGAAGACTGCTTTCCTGCTGGCAATCACCTCAGCAAGAAGGGTCTCTGAACTACAGGCATTAATGGCAGTGCAACCCTTCCTGATCTTCCATCAAGATAGTGTCCATGAGAACAAATCCTACATTTATGCCTAAGGTGGTATCCAGAGTGTCTTTAAATCAGGCTATCCACCTACCTACATTCTTCCCCAACCCACAGAACAGGGGAGAAAGACTCTTGCATACCTTGGATGTACATAGACAATTGCGCTACTACCTGGACAGGACCAAGTCCAATAGAAAAACTGACCAGCTTCTGGTAGCATATGCAACAGGAAAGGAAGGAAAACCAATTTCAAAACAGACAATCTCCAAATGGATAGGAAATTGCATTAGATTTTGTTACTCCTACCATGGAAAGAAAACTCCAGAGAACATCAGGCCTCACTCCACAAGGGCTACAGCCACTACCACAGCTTTCTTACGAGGAGTGGCTACCAAGGACATTATAGAGGCTGCTACTTGGACCTCCGTGCATACATTTGCCAAGCATTACAATTTACCTTTATACTCTAGATCCCGAGCAGGTTTTGCCACTGCTGTTTTGCAAGGGATCCTAACTACACCATAATCTCTCCTTTTTTCCTCCTCCCCTAGTTTAGCTATGGTATTCTACCCATTTGTAAGGACTGCAGATGCATCCTTGAAGGACATAGTACAGTTTTGTACCTACCATAAATGTAGATGTCCGATAGGAATGCATCTGCAGTCAAGATTACCCACCCACCTTCCCCTCTGTGGTACTCCTAGGGTATTTGCCATCCTTCAGCTAGCTTGGGGGGGATCTATTATGGTGTATTTGTTTGTATATATGTACATACATGCTTATTTTATGTGTTTGCTCTCTACTATTTGGAAACAATGGCATTTATCCAAATTTAGCCATCCAAGAGGGTACCAGGCATCTGGGGCAAGAAACACTGAGGAAAATGGCGTCGGCTGATGCCTTTATACCCGAAAAACTGCAGCGATGACGTCGGGTGAAGTGCGACACCAGCCGAAGCCAGACCCAGACTTTGGAATCCGGCCGACCGAAGGGCTGCCTGACGACAGGACTACCCATTTGTAAGGACTGCAGATGCATTCCTATCGGACATCTACATTTATGGTAGGTACAAAACTGTACTTTATAGCTATTTGATTGAATTCTTGCCCGCCTTTCTTACCTACTATCTATGCTCTCTGTTAAATGTACGTTTGCGTATGCAAGATACTTTTTGAATATTATTCAAGGTACAGTTGGAGATGGGTTGATATCTGTGCACTTTGGATGTTGCATCTTTGTACACCAATATTCTACTTTGGGCTAGATTAATGGCATAGGATTATTGGATAAATTGTTCAACATTGTATAGCCCTGGATCCATTACATTTTTAATCTGCCTCGCAGAACATGTTCTCAGTAAAATTCTTTTATTTTAATGGAGAATTTTTTTTTTTTTTTTTTTTTTTTTTTTTTTTTTACAGCTCGAGGGTACTGCCTTGGGGGAGCATCTTTTGCTCCCATTTATGCTTACCTATTTATGGGTTTTCTTGAGGAGCAGATTATCTGTAATGCTACTCATTAATATTTTTTTGGAGTCTATAGATGTGGCTTAGATACCTGGATGATTGCTGGCTTGTTTGGAAGTCTGATTTAACTTATTTGGACGAGTTTGTAAAATATTTTAATGAAAATAAATGGGTATACAAGTTAATGCTCAATATAATCTCTCACACATCACTTTTCTGGATGTTGCCATCATGTAAAACAATGATGGCACTTTAAACACTACTGTGCACAGGAAAAACTGGAGTTTTACGCATTTTTACATGCTACTTGCTGCCATCCACCCCACATTGTCCTCTGTATTCCCAAATCACAGTTTTAAAAAATGTGTAGAGTATGTTTCTCAGATGCTGAATGTAAGACACGGGAAATTGATTTGGCTAGAAGATTTTGTGACAGGGTATAATTATAAGGAAGTTAAGACCACCTAAGACTTAGTCCAAGAAGTTGAAAGAACAGAGTTGTTGCAGTATAGAAAACATAAATTCAGGGATGATGTTTTCAGGCTGGTGACTAATTATGGCAGTAATATAGGGTTTTTCAGGCATCTTACCTACAAATGCTGGCTGGGACATCCTTATGGCAGATAACAAAATATTCGAGTTAGTTCCTGCACATTGTTTGTTTTCTTACAGAAGATGAAAAACTATTGGTAATTATTTTAATCATTATAAGAAAAGTGTTGGACTTAAAATGGATACACAGACAATATATTGCACCCCTTTGGTGGGTTGCCAACCATGTGGGCATTGTTCTGCATGTAAGTATGTTTTAAAAACAAAACAATTTACATCTAGGAATACCCCCAAAGTTTTTGATATCCTTTGTTTTTGTACTTGCTGTTCTTATTGGGTAGTTTTAGCTACTTGCACACGTTCAGCTTTTTATGTAGGACAGATATCTAGACAACTTAAAACTTGGAATGTTAAGTTGTCCATCTCGCCTTCATTCTTGCTGGATGGGATCCGGAGCTGACCTCGGCTCCGACTCGGCCACTCTAAAAGCTCGAGAGTTGGTTCCACCGGCTCGAGGCTCCCCTTATATCCCACAATGCTAGGCGGTATTACCTCAGATCTCGTTTGCCGCTACAGCTATCGAGACGTGTTGCTTCACCGGCTTCAGGTTAGTGTAGGAAATAGTTTAAAAAAGTTTATTAAAAACCCTTTAAATTAGTTTTTCCATACAGTATCCCCTTACCTTAAAGGTTTTTTATCCCTTTCTTCTAGTTCTTAACCTTTTTTTACCTCAAGAACTTATATGTTCTTCCCTTAGGCCTTCGGGCCCTCCCATCCCCTTGGAGTGTATGTGTTTTCTGTAGGGACTTTATAATACTAAATAGCTAATTTATTTAGTTTAAGTTTTCTGTTATTAGTGTATAGTGTAATCGGTGTGTTTGTGTTTGTGTGTGGTTACACTTGTTCCTTGATATGTCCAAGGATTCGAAGGTCTCAGGCTTCAAGAAGTGTGACTCGTGCTGTCAGAAAATGTCTCTGACAGACGGTCACACTTCTTGTGTGTACTGCCTGGGACCTTTACACCTGCAGGACTCTTGTGCTGTATGCCATGGCTTCAGCCCTAGAGTCCTGCAGGAAAGAAAGAACAAGCTCATTTTAAGGGGCTTGCTTAAGCCTGAGGGTCCCCCGACTGCTTCTTCGGGTAAACCCTCTAAGGCTCCTAGGTCTTCGACTCCAGCTACTGAGTTGACGCCTAAGACATCGAAGTCTACTGCAACATCGGCTCCGGCTGGAGCCAATGAGACTTGAACTGCTACTTCTGTGGTTCCCTCTGCTCCGGCTGGAGCCGAGGTATTGGAAATATCTGAGTCGGCTCCGATCAGACCATCGGAACCGACATCTAGAAAGAGGTCCAGGTCACCGTCCTTTGGCTCCGTTCATTCGGCTCCAGCATCTCCCTTGCTGTCTGAACGGAGCCATAGATCTCACTCCTCTAGGTCATCGAGGCTTTCTGATCATGACCTTCAGAGGGTAGTGAGTCGACTTCTTAAGTCCGAGGCACTGGCCCAAATGCTTCAGAGCCCGACTCATCAGTCGATGCTTAACCCTATCCCTCAGAATGTTCCTCCTCCGACTCCTTTGAGCTCGGAGCCGGGGCGTTTCGGAACCGAGACTGTGGTAGCGTCGAACCGATACAATTGTCTTCCGTTCCGGCTGCCCGATTTCTTCCTTGGAAGAATCTCGGCGCCGGACTTCCCTCGTCGGCTCCGAGGGGGTGAGTGGCATCGGACCCTTGTCCAACCCCGCTCTCCCTCTCGGCGCTTCTGCGCTGGTGAGTTCGGCTCCGTCATCTGCCTCGGAGCCATCGCTGTCGGTGCCGAGGGAGGTTTTCAGCTTTCGGGCGGGACCTCTGGCTCTGCCTGACAGGGGTGCATTCGAGGTCATGCGGAGTGTGTTGGAACCCGGTTCAACTCCTCAGTCGGCTCCGTCCCTCCCTCTTCGGTGCCTCAGGTTATGTCTACTCACTCCCTCATCCCAGACCGCAGAGAGCCAGCTCCTCAAGAATCCCCTGTGGGGATCTCATCCTCTTCCGAGGCCTCTCCTGAATTGGCAGGGGAGCCCCCTAGGAAGAGAAAGTGCAAGAGGAAGCACATAGACTCACCGGAGTCTGTCACCTCTGACACTGATTTAGAGGATTCCAAGGGTTCCCCCCGTTCCCCTTCTGAAGATGTCTCTTTTGCAGACATCCTAGAGATCCTGAAACAGAGGGGAAATTGGCCAGCCCTTAACCCTTCGGAGGATGAATCTGTGTATCTTGAGGCGTTTGGCTCTCGCCCTTCCACCTCCTGGGTGTCCCCCCCCCCTTTGACCCCCTCATGCAGGTGGTAGCTAAAAAGGCTTGGACGGCTCCTGACTCTGTGGACCCTACCCCCAGGAGACCTTCAAAGTTTATCACAGCGCCAGCAGATAAGCAGTTTCTGACTAAGGGAGTTTCTGTGGCTGCTATGGTGGTAGCTGCCGCCACTAAGAAGGAGCTAGCTGATCCTTCAGTGCCTGTCCATCCTCCTAACAAGGAATCTAGATCTATGGACAGGTACGGGAAGCGGATGTTTTTGTCAGCGACCTTTGCCATGCGTTCGCTGAACTACCTCTGTCATTTCACTCGTCTTCAAAGAGACTTGATCAAGGAAGCGAGTGAGATGTTAAAGGATCCTACAGCTGCGGGTTTTCAGGATAAGATGAACACTCAGCTGGCTACCCTAAATTCTATAGCTAACTCCTCCATGCGCCTTCTTTCATATGCGGCTGATGGAGTGAGCAGAGCCGCAGGGACAGGTGTGGCCTTACGCCGTCATGCCTGGATGCAGCTGTGCAATTTTGCGGACCCTTTAAAAGCGTCTTTCACTAATTCCCGTTTGATGGATCGTCCCTTTTTGGTCCTCAAGTGAAAGAAACCTTGACAAGGTGCGAGACAGATGGCAAAACTCTTTCTGCCGTCGAGTCCGTTTTCTACTCCTTCTAGACCTTACCCCAAAGGCCAGAAAAGTGGAAAGATGTGGTTCCGCAAACAATCTCAAGGGACTTTGCCTGACGACAGAGTCGGTTCCCCTCTAGAGGCAGAGGGGAACAATAATGGTAGACGCCCTAGAGGCAGGGGTCCAGAACCAGGGCAATCGAGAACCTTCCGATAAGCCCTTCCAGCATCCCTGAGGTGTTGCCCGACTGTCCACCTTCGGAGGCAGTCGGGGGAAGATTATCACTGTACCCAGAAGCCTGGCGATCCCTAACTCAAGACAAGTGGGTACAGTCCATCATTTCCGAAGGCTATTCCATTCCGTTCTTTCGCATTCCAAATCAATCAAAAAAATCCCTTCCAGATGTTCCACCCGCTCAAAGGGATCAAGCAGCGTTGGAAATATCAAAGTTGCTTGCAAAAAGAGCCATTCAGCCAGTGCCAGCAGACCAGCAAGGATCCGGAATCAACTCCAAGTTCTTTTTGGTTCCAAAGAAAACAGTGGACTGGAGACCCATTTTGGATCTCAGTATCTTGAACAAGTCTGTCAAGAAAACAAGATTTCGGATGGTCACGCTACAATCCATCCTACCCCTATTGGGAAAGGAAAACTGGATGTGCTCTATAGACCTCCAGGATGCGTACTATCATATAAAGATGAACAGACGCTCCAGGAGATTCCTCCGCTTCAGGCTGGGAACCAGTCACTTTCAATTCAGAGCCCTGCCCTTTGGACTCACCACTGCCCCCCGGGTGTTTACCAAATGCATGGCAGTGGTAGCTTCTCATCAAGGATTCCAGGTGTTTCCATACTTAGACGACTGGCTCCTCACAGCTCCCACCAAGCACCTTCTTCTACTTGCCAGAGACTACACCTTTCGCATTTTTCAAAAGTTAGGTATCTCAATAAATTGCGAAAAGTCTGTTTTGTCGCCTTGTCGTGCTATTACCTTCATAGGCGCAAATCTAGACACAGTCAACATGTCTGCGAGACTCACAGACCAAAGAATAGCAGACATACACAAACTGGTCTCCCTTCTTTTCCACAGCAACAGAGTCAAAGTCAGATTAGTTCTAAAAGTACTGGGGATTATGGCGGCTGCTATCCCTCTACTTCTATTAGCCAGATTTCACATGAGAATCCTTCAATGGATGCTCTTCACACAATGGTCGTACCAACAACTTCCGATGTCCCACACCATTGTGATTACGCAAGCATGCAGGAATCATCTTCTTTGGTGGATTTCTTCCCCCCAGCTCTTCCTAGGAAGACCCTTTGTCCTTTCCCCTCCGGTTGCTACTCTGACAACGGACGCCTCCCTGATCGGGTGGGGGGGGGGCATTATCAGGGCAGAACAGTCCAGGGCATATGGCAACCAGTCGAACACCACTTGCATATAAATGTTCTAGAGATGAGAGCAGTGCTTCTAGCGTTGCAAGCCCTTCAAGACTCTCTTCCCTTGGGAACGATAGCAATTCAGACGGACAACATGTCTGTAGTGTGGTATATCAACAAACAAGGCGGAACCAGGTCCTACCCCCTATGTTGAGAAGCACTCAGACTGTGGCAATGGGCGATTTCTTCTCAGCGGTTTCTGATAGCAACGCACATCCCCGGGAAGTCCAATCTTATCGCGGACAAGTTGAGCAGAGCTATCCTCATGCCTCACGAGTGGTCTCTGAAAGATTCTATCTTGGAGAAAATTTTTCTCAAGTGGGGTCAGCCTTGCTGCAACCTTTTTGCTACTCCCCAAAACAGCAAGTGCAAAGATTATTTCACCCTCTTCCCCTTACCAGGCCAGCCCAGCAGAGACGCTCTAGTCCAAGTTTGGCCCCGGGGACTTCTGTATGCATTCCCTCCCTTTCCACTAATCTCTCAAGTGATACAGAAAGCTATCGCTCAGAAGGCCTCATTGATCCTCATTGCTCCTTACTGGCCTCGACAGGTTTGGTTCCCCTTTCTACATCAATTTCTGTTGGAGCAACCCTGGCATCTGGACCTAGTTCCAGATCTTTTGATCCATCAGTCGGGTCAGTTACATCGCTCCCTACCCTCTCTGAACCTCACTGCTTGGTTCCTCCAGTTCCAACCTTAGCCAGGCTTCCTCAAATATCTCACTCTGTTCGAGATATTTTGATAGCTTCCCATAAATCTTCCACTAGGAAGATTTATCTTAGTAAGTGGAAACGCTTTCTATTGGGCTCAAGGAAGGGACATAGATCCTTTCACTGCTCCCATCCAAATAGTCCTTGATTTTCTAGCTGAACTTTTCCATGCAGGTTCATCTCCTTCTACTCTTAAAGTTCAATTGGCAGCTATATCTAACTTTCATGTGGGCATCTCAGATTCTGCCATCATGTCTCACAAGCTTTGCAAAGCTTTCTTGAAGGGAGTTTTTCTTCTTAGACCTCCTATAAGAAATCCTCCTCCTTCTTGGGACCTTAATTTAGTTCTCACATCTTTGATTCTTCCCCCTTTTGAACCTGCAGCTTCCTGTTCAATGAAATTGCTATCCTGGAAGACTCTCTTTCTGGTAGCCATTACTTTAGCTAGAAGGGTCTCAGAGCTTCATGCACTCAGCAGTCGACCACCGTATCTGTTGTTTCATAAGGATAGGGTATCCTTACGGACCAGTCCATCCTTTTTACCTAAAGTAGCCTCTGCGGCAAATCTAAATCAAAACATTGACCTCCCTGTGTTTTTTCCTAACTTTTCTAACAGGTCTGAACAAAAATTGCATTGGCTAGATGTTCATCATCAATTAAAGTATTATTTGGATAGGACCAAACAGATCAGAAAAACTGACCAGTTGTTTGTCTCTTATGCAGAAGGCAGAAAGGGCCTTTCAGTTTCGAAGGTATCGCTCTCCAGATGGCTAACATCCCTGATTTCCTTTGTGTATGAAATTAGACACCAGAAGTTGCCTAACAAACCAAAGGCCCATTCGACTAGAGCTTTGGCTACCTCTATAGCTTTCCAAGACAGGCTGCCTATTGATACCATTTGTGCAGCAGCTACATGGGCTACTCCTCACACTTTCATTTCTCATTATAAGTTGGATTTAGCTTCTAGACATAGAGCTAATTTTGGTTCCACTGTACTCAAGAGTCTGTTCCGATAGGCCACCCGGGACAAGGTGCTAGGGACGCGGTCCCATCCAGCAAGAATGAAGGCGAGATGGACAACTTAACATATAAAGTTATGTTCTTACCATAATGTTCCATGTTAGTTGTCTTCTTCTCGCCTTCTTTCTTCGGCCCCACCTCCTTCCACCTAGCCTGGACAGACCTAGAGGAGTTTGATTGTGACCTCTCTTTCTACCACCTCTATTGTATATAGGTATATGCTATACTGTGCATATATTCCTTCATCAGGTTTCAGGTCACCTTCTTCCCTTCTTTTTATAGAGGTGGGGTTTCCCATTTCCAGTAGTTCTGGATTTATTATTGGCTGGGCCTAGCTTACAAACGAGATCTGAGGTAATACTGCCTAGCATTGTGGGATATAAGGGGAGCCTCGAGCCGGTGGAACCAACTCTCGAGCTTTTAGAGTGGCCGAGTCGGAGCCGAGGTTGGCTCTGGACCCCATCCAGCAAGAAAGAAGGCGAAAAGAAGACAACTAACATGGAACGTTATGGTAAGAACATAACTTCTATTTTTTGAGCATATGAGTGATATCAGAAACAGCCGCCTGTCCAATGCATTATATAAGCATGTCCAGAAACATCCTTCTGCTTTGTTTAATTTCCCTATTATTGACAGGATTAATCTAGCTTTATGTAATAAGTTAGGTTGGCATGGCATCCTGAATTATAAGGAATATTCCTGGATATTGAGACTGGGGGCTTTATTTTTACCGGGGCTCAATGAAGTGATGCTGTCTCTTTACATGGGTGGTGATTTTCTAATGGTGTTCTATCACTTGTATATTTTAATGTGGCATTGTTAATTGGAACTTTAACACTGATGAAGGCATGGAGTTGCCAAAACCAGTCTGTTCCTTAATGAAATAATATTAAGTAAATGGTTTTGCTGATTTACTTAATATTATTTCATTAAGGAACACACTGGTTTCGGCAACTCCATGCCTTTATCAGTGTTAAAGTTCCTATCAACAATGCCACATTAAAATATACAAGTGATAGAACGCCATTAGAAAATCACCACCCATTTAAAGAGACCGCATCACTTCTTAATGAATGATTTAGCCGCTGTGGTATGGCAGTAGCGTTGTTACCTCACAGCAAGAGGTTCTCCCGTTCGATTCTCTGCTTGGCTTGGGAGGACCTTCTGTGTGGAGTCTGCATGTCCTCCCCGCGGTTGGGTAGCGTTCGAAAGACATGTGTGTAAATGGGCGTGCCTTCGTTGAAGGTTGGGTGTCGAGCTGGCACCTCTGTGTTTCATAAAAATCTACTGCCAATCATTAGCAGACCGGAGTTCCGCTGTGGCGACCCCTTACCGG
The DNA here is from genome assembly GCF_019279795.1 of Protopterus annectens. Taxonomy (NCBI): domain Eukaryota; kingdom Metazoa; phylum Chordata; order Ceratodontiformes; family Protopteridae; genus Protopterus; species Protopterus annectens. The sequence goes on along the minus strand of NC_056748.1, from coordinate 919,617,156 downwards.
GAAAAGCCGAAAGGCACAACAACAACAAAATGGTTTTGCTGATTTGAAGTGCTGGCTGTTGCTCTTTGAAGTCATCATTTTGCCTTTGCACTTGGCTGTACTTGCACAGACTTTTTTATTCACTAGACTATAATGGCCCACAAGTTCAGCTAGCCTAGTACTTGCCTGTGAGCAACCCCTGAATAAAATCCTGGAGCTCTTTGTGCAGATCCTTAGCCACAGAAGACGCATTTGTTTTTCCTTTCTGTTTTAAAAGGAATAGTCTCATTTAGTCAATCTAGGAGGTGCAGATCACTGCCAAGATTCAATGAGGGTACCCGGCAGCTCTTCCTTAACTAATATTTGAGGAATCCCCTTAGGCTCTTCAGGTAAAATCAGCCATGGTTCCCCCTCTACGTCTGCACCACACACATGCATAGCCTCTGCAGATGTGTGGGAAGAGTGTCCGCCTCCAACTGGGTTGTAGTAGAGGGAACTGACATCGGCACCAGATGATCCCTGGAGATGTCTGGTAGAAGCTGGACCACAGGAGGATTAGTACATGTCTGCTTGACTTTTTTCTTAAGTGGCAGCTGAACTTTGGTGTGGGCAAATCTGGCCATGCTACCCTGAGCCAAAAGCTTCAGATGATGGTTTTCTAAATAGAGAGGGATGATAGAAGACTGCAGAGTGTCTTGGGGACAAATGCCTGATAAATCTCACATTGTGTATGGTCATGTGTAGCACCCAAACAAAAAAGGAACTTTTGTCTATCTTTATGGAGAATCTGCTTCCCGCACTGTTATTTTGCCTTCCTGAATGACGTGAAAACAAACTAAGGCTTGGTAGATGAACTACTGTTCGGACTGGTAACAAAAGTTCTGAGATTAGTCATTTGTATGTCTCGCATGTACCTTTTTCTTGGAATGTCAGACATATGACGCCCGGAAGGGGGGAAAGGCTTTGTATGCTGGACGAACGTTCAGCTATCTTTGGCATGATATTCTAAGTGTAAAGGATACTGTGACAGTAATAAGGAAGGACATCAAATTTGTTGGGGTGGAGGGGCTTAGGGTGGGTGTTAAGGGAAGGCCCTCTTAAGTGTGGGAGGGCCAAAGCTAAGTGTTCTTCATATTTGTATATTGTGGTTTGGAGTGCTTTGTGTTTTGCTAGGGAGAGATGTGCAAGGTATTGGCCAATGTAAACTTAAATCTCTGATCTCTTTTTACTCATTCCACAAATTGGTGTGTTTTTCCCCTCACTTTCGATTATTTGACTTAACTTAAGAAAGCAGAAGCACAAAGAATAGGATGGAGTTGAGAGGGAAAGTTTGAAATGAGAGAGGGAAACAGGAGCCCTTGTCAGGCATATATATCAACAGCTGATACAGTAATATTATTATTTATTTTACTTTGTATACCTAGCCAACTCAGGATTGACTAGTAACTGGTGCACCGGTAGAGATGTTGATGGAGGGTGAGCGTAAATGACTGATGCTTGCTCCTCCACCTTGGGGGAAGAGGGGAAGAAGCCCTTTGTTGGCACATTCTGAGGAGAGAAAGAGGTGCATGGCATGTAAAATATGAGACCGGTATCTGCCAAGTTGTATGGATGGGGGTAGCCTTTGTGATGAGAGTGTAGAAAATGACAAGTCTGTGCACTTGCACAGCAACCACCAAGAGAGGGGCTAGGACTAGAAAATGAAATGACTGTACCATGGCCAGTTCCCACCACAGTGATGAGCAGCAGATGAACAAGTTTGAGACTAAAATAGCTGACCAAACCAAAAACGATCACAAGGAATTTTTTGGTAATGTTCGTAATCTCAAAAGCACACTGCAGCAATGCACTGAGCTGATTGTGAACAATGTTACCTTCACTGAATGGCCATTTAAATTTAGCTATAACTTTACCCCTCTCTTCTCTGCTTCTGCCACTCAAGATGTACCTGAAATTTGTTCAACACCAGCGACAATGCTATTAAAAGCTAAAAATGCTGCATCGATGGCTCCTGGCAGTATCACTGGATCCATCATAAATAGCATGAAGCATGATTTAGCCACACCCTTAACAACACTGTTCAAGTCTCCATACAGATTTTGTACCAAGTGAATGGAGAAGGGCTACAGTCATTCCTCTGCATAAGGGAGGACCTTCTGTAGACCTATAAGCCTGACCAGCCTCATACAAAAAGCTATGGAAAGACTCCTCATGGAATTAATCAGGACATAGGGAACCTCTAAACACTAGACCAATTTTGATTGGGATTTGTCAAGGGCAGGTTATGCGTACTCAGCCTGGTGAATTGTTTAGAAAAGGTCACCAAAGAAATGGATGAATGCCAAATAGTACACACCACATACCTTGACCTGGCCTAAGCATTTGACACAATCCCCCATTCAGGCATAGTAGAAAAGCTAAATAAACTGGGAATAAACCCTTATTTGACCCGCTGGATTGTCAGCGAACTGACAGGTAGGACAAAGATAATCAAAATATGATAAGTTAGCTCCACAAGGAGACCAGTCACCATTGGAGTCCTCGGATTTTGTGGTGGGGCCATTCCTGTTTCGCATCTACTTTTCTGAAATATAAGCCATTAACAAAGGGCTCTGGCTGACTGCAAATGACTGCTAGCTTGGAGCAGTTATTGAATCTCCAATTGACTTAGCCATCCTCCAGGAAGGTTTGTCTCGAATAACTGGTATCAGAATCCTGGTCAGAAACTGAATGCCAAAAAATGCATTTTGGTATCCTTTTGAAGTCAACCACCTTAGGTGACTACCACATTAACAATACACCACTAAGAGTTCACCCAGTTGATCGGGATTTGGAAACATTTGTGGACCTTGACTTAACTGTTGACCAGCATGTGTCTATTGTTGCAAGAAAGTCTTTTGATATTGCACAGCTTAAAAATAAAGGAATTGTGTCTAGAGCTAGGGATGGTATTATCCTCCTTTACTCAGCCCTCATTAGGCCAGCCATTGATATAATGTCTTCTTTGGCATGCATCTGTCCAGACACATGAAACAAATGGAATGGCCACAGAGATACCTTACTAAAGGGATACAAGACCTAAGCAACATGTTCTATGTAGGCAGACCCAAAGTCCTGTGACTGTGCTCTGTATCCTATAGACTTCTAAGAAGTAACTTGTGTCTGGCATACAGTGCCTCCTCTGACCCATTACTAATGGGCTTACTGCACATCAGCAAGTCAAATGGCATTGGAAATACCTGGGCTAGGGATCTAAACCTCTTCTGCAACATCAGAATAACAGTTTGGAGGGATAGGCATATTTCACAGAGGATATGACTGCTATGGAACAGACTCCCCATCCACATAAAACAAAGTTAATCCCTGTCCATTTCATGCACAACTTATCTCTATGAATGGGAAACAGAAAATTTACACCAGCACTACTCCCTGTACTACTGATGGACAGATGCAGCTCCTAAATATTTTGTCACATGCATGGGTCCCCTCACATTGCCTATGGTATGATTCCAGTTATTCTCATTTGGAGTAGTATGTAATTATCGACCATGGGATAGGTAAGACCAATCTATTACCAAATGGGAGAGGTTATTTTGAGCACGAAAGGGGCAATTGTCTAGGTTTAAAGTGGTCTGCAAGGGTAGCTAGCCTAGTACTTACCTTTGAACCCATGAACAAAAGTCATGCTTGTAGCAGAGACCAGATGGTCAACAAGCATGAAAGATTGGGTGAAAAGATTTATTTAAGATGTCTCTACTTGGTAATCAAACTCATTTGTGGTTGTCTTGTTGTAACATAGATATTTTTGGTCTAGATTTGTAAGGGATGTTTACAGAATGTTTCTTGAGATAGTATTTTCCACCAAATATGCCTGTTGCTCAAAACCATTGGTCAATATTATTTATCATTTTGATTTCCTAGTTATAAATTTACAAACAGTGGTAAGATGGCCATAGAAAAGGCAAGTTTGGCACAAATGTATGGCTTCCAGGAAAGGACTCTGTGTAAATGCAAGTTTACTGACATTACAGCAAGACTCCCCAGATATACTGCTATGCTCTTTAAAATTTATCCCTATAAAGACCCATTATTGGTCAGCTCTTGAGAATATATTGCCATTCACATTGTAGATCAGTGGAGCATTTCCAGTTCTGACCTGTGTCCTCCAGAAATATCTTGGATAAATTACCAAGGCGAGATGAGAAATGTAAGATTCTCTATGCAGAATCCTAAGATGGAGGGAAGATGTAGCACCACAGGGGGGACCCTTATAATAATACCCTTTTCTCAGTATGACAGATCTACCACTATTAAGTGTAGTTCTTCATATTTGTAAATGATGATGAGTTAAACAGCGTCTCCTTTAACTGTGTAAATATTGGGAGGAGAAAGCCACCAGTGTCACTCCCTTTTACTGGGTGGGATCACATCTGTAACACTGGACTATAAAAAGTGATCAGACACTTTCCTGTTTCTTTGTGTGTGCGCCTACTATCCCATTATTAAGCAGTCCAGCCATTGGAACCCAATTTGTAGCTAGACTGAACTTCCTGAAAACCTAGATGTGAAATCAGCACCTTTAGCTAAGTCCTTCTTCTGTGGTAGATCCATGCAGACCTGAAGTAGCAGAGGATACTGCAGACATAGCCTGCTTTAACAGGGAGATCCTGCAGTAAAAGGTCTCACTAGGGAGCAGATTTTGTAGAAATTGCCTTAATCCTCCCTGGGACAGGTACTAACAAGTTTAACATTCTGTACTCTCCCGGAGTGAGTTAATTTATTTTTCAGTTTGATAACGGAGTAGCTAGGCTGGTCAGTTGACACTTTTCAGCCAGAACCTGCGTCATAGGTTCATAGGTAGGTACTTGGCTATCTGCCCAAGGGTATTTTATAAGCCTAGCCAGTGTGTGTTGGCTTTCGCCACCCCCATAGATTAGTTCCCTGTGCCTCTGACCAGTAGAGCCATTAGTTCCCTGCGCCTCTGTCCAGCACAGCCACTGCAGTGATCCCCGGGGTAAATTTTCTGTTTCCCATCCACCCGTCAAGGTTTCTGTTGAAGAATGCTAGTGAGGGGCTCTGCCTGATGTATATTGGAATCTTGTTCCAAAGCATGGGGAGTCTCTGGGTCAAGAATCTCTCCCTCCAGCGCGTCCTATTTATCGTTGTGGTAAGGTTTATATCCGTAGAGCATGTGGCTCTCAGGGATTTGTATTTTTTTAGGTGGCGCATATCCATCAATTCTGGGTTGGACATGGCCTTGTATGTCGAGCAGAGATCACCTCTGAGTAAGTGGTATGCAACCGAGTACAGCTGGAGTTTCTTTAGTCGGGCTGCATAGGTCATTTGTTTGAGGCCAGTAATCCTCTTGGTGAGGTACTTTTGTGGTCTTTCCAGCTGTTGCAGATATCTTGTAAGGTACGTCCCAAATGGGGCATTGTATTCTATAATGGGTCTAATAAGTGATGAGTAGAGAGGCACAATAACCTCCTTTGTTCTGGATAGGAACCCTTTTGAGATTAGGTGGGCCACATAGAAGGATTTTCTAACCACCTTGGCAATATGATTATCAAAGGAGAGATTGCTATCTACTTGGGTCCCCAGATCCCTTATTACTTTTTCTGTACTTAGGAGACTACCACCTATGTGGTAGTTCGCGGGTACTTTGTTTTTTCCAAAGGGGATGATTATGCACTTTTTGGCATTAAGCTTGAGGCCGTAATTTTGATACCAGGTATCCGTCTCAGTGAGACCCTTCTGGAGGATGTCTATCAGCCGGAGAATCAGTTATGGCCCCTAGTTTGCAGCAGTCTGCAAACATGGTCAGCCAAAGTCCTCCTGTGCTTGCCTGCACCTCTGAGAAGTATATACCAAACAGGAGGGGTCTTAAGACTGAGCCCTGGGGGACGCCACTTGTAACCGGTTTAGAGTCGGACCTAGAGTCTGCAACTCTCACTGTGTGGGTTCTGTCCGTGAGCCAATTTGCAACCCATCGCGTGACGTAGGGGTTAATGTTCAGGTTGGTGAGTTTGTCTATAAATACCAGATTGAGGAATGGTGTTGAAAGCCTTTGCAAGGTCTAGGTAGGCTGTGTGGACCTCCTTACCCTCATCTAATGCCTTGGTAACTGTCTCAAAGAAGTCCACCAGGTTTAGGAGGCATGATCTGCCCTTAACAAAGCCAAAACTGGGTGGGGTCCAAAGTTTGGAGGTTCCCAATGTCTCTGTTAATGAGTTCCATGATGATGTGCTCCATAGCCTTGCAGACCAGGCTAGTCAGGCTTATAGGGCGATAGTTCCCAGGGTCTGTTGTGGTGCCACCTTTGAGGAGTGGGATAACTGTTGCTGTGCGCCACTCTGTGGATTCATAGCCTGTAGAAAGGCTGAGTTTGAACAGTATGTTTAGGTGAGGGATTAGTTAATCAGTTGTACAATAAAGTTTATTCACTGTTAGTGTGTTAAAAGAAAAGTTACCTCAAAGTGTAGACTGAAACAAATCCAGACTAGAGAAAGTCATTATTGTACAGAATGAGTACACAAAAGCAAATATGGAATGTATATACAGTTGAAACATTCCAGCAGCAGGGATTACGTAAAGCCAGTATTACAACAGTAAGTGTGTACCAGCTTTTATCAGCTGCAACACTATCAATTGTCATTTAAATTCCTTTTATAAATGCAGCTGAAGTTTTTTTTCCTTCTGAGTAATTGAATATTTTGCTGTGTATTTCAAGAGGGAGCTGTTTCCATATGGATGGTCCTACTCTGTGGAGTGATTTTACTGCTGTCATCAGTTTGAATGTAGGTCTGAACAATGTGAGTACATTTTCTTGACTGTAAGGGAGTAATTTTCTTCTCTGATTTTGTAGTGACTGATTAAGTTGGGGGCAATAGCCTAGAGTTAGAAGTTTGTAAATCAGAGAATTAAAGAGAGAAGAGGCTGTTAGTAACAGGTAGCCAGTCTGCCTGGTCATATAAGGTGCAATGGTAGCAATTGCTTTTTCAAAAGTATTTTATTTTCAGGGTCTTAAATTTTTTTGTGTATTTTGTGCTGAGTGAAAGGCATATTCACTCTTTGGTATTAGGACATTTTTGGCTAAAACCATCATGGCAAGCGTCAAGAGAAGTTATGAAAGATGTTTACAATGTTTTAGTTGAGACAAGGCCTTGTAGGTAATGTCCGCTATGTGAATATTAAATTTTAATCATGGATCAGGTATTACTTTCAGATACTTTAGTTGCTTAACATTTGGTCTAATGTTCCCATAGTCTGTTATGATTATGGGGATATTGATGCTAATTTTCTTGTTATGGGGAAAGGGCATGATGTTACTTGTTAACTTGCATTTTAATATTGTGAAGCCAGTCAGAGTTTGGTGTACTGAGATACTGAGACAGAGTTACTTTTTGCAGCTTTTGGTGTGTTTTGTAATTTTTTAGTAGCAGAATGTCTTCTGCATACTTGATTATGTTGTGCTTGTGCAAGTCCTGTGTGATGTCATTGAAAAATAGGGATGTGAGTAGAGTTCCTAGGACTGAGCTTTGTGGGACTTCTGTGTTTACAGTTCACGTTTCAGATGATATTTTGTACAGTACTTCCTGTAATAATTTCAATATCTCCAAGTACTGACATAAGAAAAATTCATAAAGAGCATACCACCATTAAATATTGCCTTAGGCTGGGGAGCTGCATTGTCCTTTCTCCTGATCTCCTTGTGTTAATAAAGTTGGGGGTTGGTATAATGGTTAAAGGTGTTGACCTCACATTTACAAGATACAGGGTTTATCACCTTTAAGGGAAATTGGCTAAGGCTTAAAATGGTCCACAAGGGCAGCTACCCTTGTACTTTTATATGACTCTGGACACCTGTTTCATCTAATGGGATTGGAGAGGAAGCAGGACGTAACCAAGTGTGTGTTAGTCTTACATAAGCCTACTAACTTGGCGACCTATACTTTTTGTAGTTAGCATGTGGAACAGAAACGGGTTAGCAGTTTGTCAGGAGGACAAGGTCTTTATGTAGCATTAGAACAACTGAAATTATGGAATAATGGCAAGAAGGAGACGTGCAACTTAAAATCTCCACATGGAAATTCATTACCTTCAATATTTTTTTAAATACAAGAAGATAATTGCTTGTATAGCTCCTTCAAAACAGTTGGACCTTTTTTATGCTTGCTAGTGCATATGCAGCTAATGAGCTCCTTCTTTCTATTAAAAAAAAAAAAAAAAAAAAAAAAGGCATGGGCTGTTTGCTGTTCCTGTGTTAGTGTGATCGTTTGGGAGAGGCCTTCTTCAGAAAGGGACTCTTTCATCTTAACTCCAGTGGTCCATTATTTTAAACGTGCTCCCTAAAAAATTTCCGGGTGATATGTAAACCTTGCTGTTAGAGATGGGAGTGATTTAGAAAACTGATGTCCAACTTATTCTGTGGAAAGATTTCAAGCTAACACTTATTTACTTCTTTGCGAATGTATGATAACCATAGTTAAACTGGTCTATAATCCCTTATCAGTCAAGGCACTCATAATTGGGAAATTTGAGCATGAATGGCTAGGCTTAAAAAGGCTTTAGGACCGATAGCCTAGTACGAAAAAGACATTTTACATATGGAAATTTATAACAATGTATGACCATTATTAAAGGCAAAGAAAGTCAAATAAAACAATGTTCAAGGAAAACATTATTTGGTACATTAGTGTGATTCTTTGAGTATTCCCATGAAAGCCTTATCTTTAACTTTTAGAATTCTCTCATGCAAGGCAGGGCCATATAACAACCAACTGTCTGAAATTCCTTGTCCCGGTTTCTACTATTTCCAGTGATCCAAGCCTGCAATTGAGCTGTCATAATTAAAACATCCCATATGATGTGAACTTTGTGAGAAGTGCCCTTTATTTTCTTTCAAATATTTGTCTAATTCATCATGGCAGTCCTAAGAAGTGGTTCATTTGGTGAATAATGATGAGCAGCCTGAATAGATCCCTAGGGTCTCATGAAGCCACCACTGAAAGAAGCCAACTTAGAGGCATGGTCAGGCAAAGTAGAAAATGTGACCCTCACTACAGACCATGCTTCACTAGGACATGCAATGTAGAGCAGCTGGTCATCTTAGCTATAGAATCAAATAAGCAGAATAATGGGCAATGAAAATCCCACCCTCTATCTCTGGTGAACCAGCATAAGGTAATCCTGACTCTGCCTATTTAGTGAGCTAGCAAGAAGTGTATTTTACAAGAAAAAGGTGTGTTGGAGTCCCCCTGGGTATTCAGTGAATTTAAGTCATCAGGCTTAATTAGTTTTCCCAGTGGTTAAGATCTCAGACTCACAGCTCCTTAGTAGGGAACGCAAGCCTGACCTCTGATCACTGTTTCTGTGAATTTTGCAAAATGTTCATAATACTGATCAATGCTATAATAGCCTTGGCGATTTGGGTTGTATCCTGCCCAGGATTAACAGCTGGCCAGTTTCCAAAGTTTCAGGGCAGCTTCCACTTGCCCAAACCATCAGACAGCTTGAGCAGTGCCAACTAAAAAGACAGATTTACGTATCAAACCCTTTAGAGCTTTCCTCATGTCGAATAGTATGCTCTTCCAAGGCTTTCAAGGATTGATAGTAAGCTTGTGATATTCCTTTGCTTGGCAGATGAGTTCTTTTGGGAGGAGTGAAACCTTCCATTTTAAAATTGTTTAATAACATTTTCCTGCTCAAGAAAGTTATTTTGAAGCTTGGAGTCTGTGTTTTCATGGACTGTCCCAAGACTGTATTGTACTTTCCAATGACCATGCTCTTTTTTTCTCAGTTTAAAAGTTCTTTAAAGTTTTTGAAAAACATTTTTCTGGTGAGAAATTGTTTATTTTACTTTTTGGGACTGGTAGTGTTTTAAAGTGCGTTTTACTGTTTTATGTGGAAAAAGTGACTTTTAAACACTTAATTTTTACTGGCTCATGGAACAGACTATCAGACCTACAAGTCTGTTCTTCTTCCAGCCACATAAAGAAAAAGTGAAGCAACTAGCCTTTGCCACAACAACAGCCTAGCAGTTTGCTTCAGCCACAGGTGGGTGACTCTGTTTTGGCTATTAGTTGTCCCTCAAGCCAGGATCCCTCTGATGTCCTTCATGGATGCATCTGCAGTCATAACAACTGGGTTGTCCTGTCGTCAGGCAGCCCTTCAGTCGGCCGGATTCCAAAGTCCGGGTCGACTTCGTGTCGTCGCCGCGCTTCGTCATCTCTGTTGGCTTGGCGCCGGGCATCAGCCGCAACCGACATTCATTTTCTCTTCTCGTGGCTGCGGCGATGCTGTGAAGCGAAGCTGTGTTAGGTCGGCGATTCCGATTGGATCCAGAGATTACTTCTACCGAATATACTAAAGAGTTCACAAAGCTAAGTACCCGTTAAGGACTCTTTCTTGCCTCAGCCGATGTCGAGAAAAAGCACAATATTTGTTTAACCTGTGTGAAAAAACAACTACCTTTGCCCCATTTCTACTGCCTGCCTTGTTTGCTTAGCCCAGCCGGTGACTGTGCGTCTTTCAACGGTACCAATGCTAACAACCGTGACGCTTGGGCGTCGGGTTGCAGAACAGTTTTTTTTCACAGATTTGCGTCGGTACATTATGCGTCGGATCCTCCAAAAAACGCGCAGTACCAGCAATCAAGACCCGACACTACCGACATCGGCGGTCCAACCATGACCATGGATTGAAAGCGCAAACGCTGACTGACCGGTTTCGGCCAGGATCGAAAAGCTGATCAAAAATACACAGCTGAATCTATCTCTAACTGACAACCCTGCCAACACTCTTGAATCTGCCACCTCGGTCTTTACCACTACGGTGCTTACCATGACTTATCAACACCATTCATACCCAGCCCTACCCAGCGACTGTCTCCCTGGGCCTTCGCCAGCCATTAAGCATAAGGCCATAAAGACCTTTCGCCAGACCTAACCACTAAACCAGGCCCTGTAAACCCCCTCAAAAGGCCCTCCTCCGGATTCTTAAATGCTTGCAGACGAGTTGTTCGTGGTGGGTAGAAGATTTAATTCAGACAGGACCTCTCGGCTCACTCCCAGAAGCCCCTCCTCAGCTAGAGATGAGACCCCAGCTGATGATTCTGAGCCTGATGACTCTGGTAACTGACCAGATGAATCAGACCAGCCAATTTTGCCAGAGGCTCCTCTTTCAATGATTCTGAAGATGAAATGAAGATTCCTCCCTTGGAAACCTTGCATGCCATCAGAGAACGGTTCACCTTGAGCACAGGGTTTCAGACTCAGGAACAGTGGGCAATTTTGCGCAGCCCCTTCCGCAGCACGGGCTTTTAGCCTCACTCTTTTCTCTCTGTGGTGATGCTTGCTTTTGGCTCTGTCTTCGCTCCAGATTCTTCACCCCAGCCTGGATGACCAGACAGATTTTACAGGTTGCCGCTCCCCTGCCACCACACCAAGGCCCCTCCCCACCAACCCAGAACTATTTCCCCAGGGTCTATACCTCGAACAGGCGACCCGAGCTAAAACTCTGTTCCTTGAAAAAGGGAAGCAAGGTCGTGAACAGACCCTAAGGCGGTTTACGCTAAAAACCACATCTTCCTTCTGGAGTAAAAAAGGTCATTCACATGATACAATAAGGTCAGTTAACTGTTCGATCAGTTAACTAAAGAGCTTTAAACTGTCAGTTTCTAGTAAAAAAATAAATAGACATGGTAAATATCATACAAGCCTAAAATAAACCGTTCTTTGATGAAATAGCTATGATACTGGGCTTAGAAATGACTTTAAATGACTGGCAGCATAATTAGAGAGCATGCATTACTATGGCTATGATGTTACCGGATCATGTTAATCTGCTTGGCTGATGCTCCTATGGATAAATCAAGTTTGTTTGTTGGCCGCAGCTGGAAATGAAGAAAATGGAAAAAAAGTCAAAACAGGTCAGACGGCTAAAATGGATTCAACAGAAAATCACCCCAAGGTTTAGCAGGAACTGGCCTGCCAAAAATTGCAAAAAGGTTTGAGAGCACAAGACCTCAAAAGCAGGTCATACCAAGTTCCAGGCAAAACCAATCAGCGGAGATCAAAGGGGCAGGCGACAGTGGCAACCCAAAGGAAACCAAATAGGGACACCAGACATCAGGCGACATACAAACCCGCCTAACAGGAGGCGCCTAGTCAGCAACAAATACTGCATCACTCTACTGCCTTAGCTACTTAAAAGCAACAAAACAACTGGCACCATAACAAAGTGGACAAATTGGATTTAAACTCCAACCACTCAACAAACGGTTCACATTCCATTTCAAAAACTGATACCACATAACAAAACTACAAAATTAAAGACAGAGGCAAGTAAACAGATAATGGGTTAGCAAACATGAGCTGGAGAAAGGCAGACAAGACAGAGAGCAAAGAAGGGTTCCACTCGAATGCAAACGTTCAGACAACAGAAAAAAAAGTTGACCAGCAGTACCTGTGTGGGTTTCTAGCCAGACATTGTCCCAAAAAAGGGGTTCAAAGACAGACTATTCCCTTAACCCCATGCTGGGCAAAGAGTGAATGCTTTCTAGACCTGTCCACCCTGGGCATACCTGCAGGTCCCCATTCGACCAATCTGCAAGAGACACCCTCAGATTTCCATGCAACTTAAGAGCACTATCTTGTCTCAGCATTGCCCTTTGGCTTATAGACCTCATTTAAAATGCCTGGCATCAGTACAACTTGTTGCAGACTCTTGCAGGATCAAATTTATCCATCAATGGGCGACACCTGCCTGAAGAGACAACAAAAGCAAGCTGACATTCTACAAAATGCAGGGTCATTTACTGCTGAAGCGCAGACTACACAAATTCATGCAAAGTCAAAGACTGATACCATCCCAGACAGGACTTTCTTCAAAGGCGGCGGGCACTGACAAACACAAGAAATGGCACAACCTACTTACAGAAAACAAAAGAACTCCCTCTTACTTTCTTGGCAGACTGAAAAACACCCACAAGAGGAAGCAAAGAAATTACTGCAGACTTTGGGTAAGACAAATGGCATTCCTAATTGGTTGGCATGCCAGACTACATGAAAGAAAAGGTGGTACCTAAAGGGAATTTACAAGTCCAACACAGACACAGCCCTAAGCGCAATCCGCAATACCATGCTTAAAACAAGGACACAGTGGGTGGGCTCGAGGCATGTCAGTCCAAACTGAGCCTGCCGCTTTCGCGGTCCAAGCAAGCCCATGCATCACAACAGATGCTTCAGACCTAGGATGGGAAGCGCATCAAACCCAATATCGTACTTAGATTATTGAACACCAGGACCAGTAGTACTGCATCAAGGCCTCCAGACCTGTGGCAGTAAAGTCAAGCAAGCAAACCATCAGACCATTTCTCAAGAGGACCGACCAACTGATAATCAACCACAACACCACGGTCATTGTAGGAACACAAACAGGACTAGCTGCACCTGCACCCCCTAATGGAATGACTTTGGGCAGGTGGACCTAACTCACAAAATTTCTGCACACAGACAATAAGAGTGCCGGAAAAAACTCTCCACTAGATAACCACAGCAGGACAACGGCGGATGCTTGCCGAATGGCAGCTGCACAGATGACTTGCAGACCATCTCGAGAAATGGGGAGAATCCCATCAGATAGATCTATTATCATCACCTCTCAATCACCAGCTCAAACATTTCTGCACAAGATCATTTCAACACTGGCATGGAGATGGACACGGCTCTCCTTCGGCTGGAAAGGCCCTAACAGCATATGGGGGAAACCCTTCCCTTGATACACAAAGTACTACTAAAAATCGGGGAGAACTCACAAGGATAATCCTGAGAACTCCAAACTGGCCAGAACGGTATTGGGAAAGTGGACTCGCTCTCATGTGCGGGAAAAATCTGTGGCAATATCCTGATATGTACTGATGAGCCTTCAAGACAGAAACTGCACCAAAAATCAAACCTAAAAAAGCGGCTGCCTGATGAAAACTGGAACATGGCAATAGCAGCTGCTTCAATACTCTGCTGAGCACAAGAGTTGCACCATTTATTCCAATTCAACTTTGCGGCAATTCACTAAGAAGAACAACTGGCAAGCATGGAAATCCAAAGTCATTTGAGTTTAAAAAAGGGAATCAAATGTATGCTACATAGATATGCCTACAGAACTGGAGTATCTGGCGGAACTAAGCCATTCTCCTCTGGACTACTAGAAAATCGAATATGTGCAGCGGCTATTTGTTTGTCCACCAGCTTTCATCCACCTGCCGGACCACCAGTGCTCAGGCAGTTCCTCAGAGGAATCAGGTAGCGAAACACCGAAACAGCATTTCGGCAGCTTGGGACTTCCTCCATCAAGATTCATGCATCAGGCTATTCCTCAGAAACACGGCTTTGATAAAACTGTTTTCACACACCTTGCACTCCAGCTTGCTCTACGAGATCAACTTGTAAAACCTCCACTTCAGACCACCAACCTTAAGCAACAGCAAACCTTTTCTAATCTTCCGCAAAATTATCACTCCATGAGGCAAAATCCAGCAGAGGATGGTTAGGGTGTTATCCAGAGTGTCTTCAACCAGGCCTGCCTGCCTCTTCTCTTTCCCAACCCACAAAACAGAAAAATGGAAGTGCCTTATTTCTAAGGTAACACCACAAATCAGATGCCTTGGACAAGAACATCCACAGCAGATGCCTTCTTTTTATTTAACCTATGCAACAGAGGAGGGAAAGGCAAACCTACTGCAAACCTTCAATCTCCAATGGATGAGGAGGAAGCAAAAAATTCTGGTACTCCTTCATGGAAGCAATTCCACAGAACAACAGACCTCATTCTTCAAGAGGGGCAGAAGACCCGACCCACCTTCTTACGAGGGTGGCTACCAAAAGGGAAGGAAGCTAAGCTGCACTAGGACACGTTGCATAACATTTGTAAACATTCTACATTTACCTCTACTTTCCAAGATCCGAGCAGGGTCACACACTGCAAGACCTCAAGGATTTAAACACTATTGGTTACACCCGTCCTCCTCCCCTAGTTGGCTACTATTATTCTACTATTTGTTCAGATGACTGCAGATGCATCCATGAACATTTTGTACCTCTTTATAATCTACCATAATATTGGAATGTGTCCTGCTAGCATATGCTCTCCTGGTACTCCCCTCCTTCTACTGTGGTACTCTGGTGTTTTACCCTCCCTATACAGTTTCTTACCTATTTCACTCTGTTGTGGTGTGTTGTTTATATTTATGTACATACATAGTACAGTTTGTACCTATCTTGGTTTTGGAAACATTTATATCTTCTTTATTAATTTTGGCCTTCTGTGGGGCTTCTGGGTAATGGGGGTTGTCCTTAAAAGAAAATGGGCGCTAGCTGATGCTTTCTCTGGGATTTCAAAACAGATGACGTCGGGTGAGTTTATGTACTTTTATACTTAACTTTGGAATCCGAAGGACTGAAGGAGCTGCTGCCTAAATGGTCGACAATGACTTTGTTATGATCTGGGATGCTATCCAATGGGACATCTACACCAGTGAAAATGTATGTAGCACCTGCAACCACTGTGGACTGGGGGTCAGCCACATTCTCTGCAGCTGTTATGGTCCAATAAGTTGTCAAGGGAGAGCCAGTCTTGTTGGTTCTGGGTGAGGGAACAGGGAAGGCTTTCCTGTTTTGTCAGAATGTGTCCATCCCTGGGGAAGCTGTTGCTGCTGCCATTAACACTGTTGGCCCCATTTTTCCTGTCAAAAAGAAGCAGAAAGCTAAAGATGCATCTACACCTCAGATCTCCTTGGTCAGGGTTAGGTTACTGGGTCTGGCTCCAAGTTTAATTCAGTTTATTGATCTTTCTTGTAGAGATTCAGAGTTTTGAATCTGGACAGGAAGATGAAGTGACAGATGTAGGGTTTTCTCCTCAGATTTCTGATTACGACTCTGAGGAGAGCTCTGTTTCTGATTCTCCCAGTGGGAGGGTTCTCTCTTTCACTGAGATCATCTCCAGAATGTGCCATTGTTTTCAGTGGGACAAAACAGAGGTTTCTCAGTCCATTGGAAAATACTATAAATTGTTACGGAAGGAATTTCCAAAACCTTCACCCATTCCTCCAGTTCTGTCATCTTTGGTGGATGTGTCTTACTGTCTGCAATTTTCTTAATAGTCAGCCAGCTGCCCCTAAAAAGACAGAATTTTTATAAAGTTCTTTAATTTTTTAGTTTTTTGTATACTTTTCCAAACCTGACCCATTAGCTATAGCTTTAGTTAATCCGATTCCTGCTGAACATTTAGTCAATTCTAGTCTTACCATTTCTAATAAGGGTGGGATGATTATTGAGAAGTGTGGGGAAAAGTGTATGCATGTGCAACTTTGATTTTTCAGAATTTTGAATGGTCAGGCTCTTATGTTAGCTTCTTCTGACTAATTGTGAAATTATGATGAATGCTGTAAGGAAAACTGCATTAAATAGCTACTTTTTTCTATTGTGCAAGTTACTGCATGTTTACATTGTGTCTATGATTCAGTTGATACGTTTTCCAGAGTTATGGCCACTAGTGCTGTTTTGAGAAGGTTTAACTGGCTATATTCTCAGAACTTCCCATATAATGTTAAAATGATATTTTAAATTATCCTTTGGATAGAGATTTAGTTTTTGACCCCTGTGCTGCAGAGGTGATAAAAAGAGTGATGAATGTGGTAAGTTGGTACAGGAAGTCTGGTAAGATTTTTTAGTCCTAGAGATTCTCTAACCCCTCATCTAATTTTGACAAAAAAAAAAAAAGTCTCAAACTGCAGGTAAAAAGATGTTTAAGAAAAAAAAATGGCAAGGGGTTCCAAAAAGAATTGTGGAACATCCCAAAACAAAGGACAGTCCAAGTCAGAATGACTATTTAAGGGATCTTGCCTCCACTCCCTGTACCCTGGCATTCCACGTCTCTTCCAGAAAGTCTTAATCTCCACTTTTCTCTTTAACAGATAGGTTCAGACAAATGGGATGTTCATCGTGTTTCACTGTTGCAATCATTACTCTTGGGTTATCCTGCTGGCAGGCTACCCGTAGTCGGCCAGAATTCCAAAGTCTAGGTCCGGCGTCGCTTGCTGTCGCCTCTTCCCTGATGTCAGTGTGCCAGGGGTATAAAAGATGCAGCCAACGCCATTTTCTTCAGTCTTTCTTGCTGCGCAGTGCCAGAAGCAAAAGCAGTTTGCAAGTGCCGGTCGGCCGACTCCTGAGATTTTCAAATCCGAATTTCAGAACCGAAGTCTTCATTAAAGCTAAGTACCCCGTTGGGGAAACTTTTTTCTTGCTCCAGACCGATGTCAGAAAAAGTTAACAATTGTATTTCTTGTGGGAAGCAAATACCTCATAAGGATTTTCACTATTACTGTATTCCTTGCCTAGGCCCTGATCACAATGTTGCTAGCTGTCAGTTTTGTGCTAGATTTAACCAACGCATTGTCAAGCATCGGTTCGATTTTGCATTTCATTACTTTGGCCGAAGATTTAATTACATAATGCTGTCGGACCAGCCGACAACCGGAGTCTACAAAAAACGCAAGGAGAAGAATAGGCATCCGAGGTCCAAAACCGACGATGAAGCCTCTGCTAGGCCAGTCGCCAGTTCTCAGTGAGGCGCTTTCGCAGCCCCTGGCACTCACTACCTCAGAGCCACAGGCCGCTTCCAACTCCCACGTGGAGCCGACTGGGCCTCTGGATACTCAAGGTATTGGACACTCTGAAATCATTCCCTCACATGGTTCCGGAGCCACTGAGCAGGCATCGGCTTCTGAGGGTGTTTTCAGACCTACACAACTATATATTAAGCCATCTTCAGCTTCAAAGACTAAAGCAGCCCTAAAGACAAAGAAACAAGTACAGCGTTCTCCTACTCCCATGCCTAAAAAACAGATGCTCAAAATGGCCGAAGACCTAATTACACTGATCAGGGGTGTACCCATCCCCCTTCTGATAAGAGGCCTAGGCAAGAAACAGAGTATGATTCTTCTGATCAGGTTTCTATTTCCTCTGATTCCTCTTCTGAACAGGATTACTCCATGCTTCCCTATGAGGATTCTGATGCTGAAGAATCTATTCCTTCAGCCTCTCCTCCTGAGGATTATTCTTTTGGGGAAACCCTGCATACCATGAGGGAGCATTTCCACTGGGAGAGCCAAGATTATTCTGAATCTAAGAAAAGGCTCAGAGACTTTCTGCTACTTCCTCAGCACAGACCCCTTGCTATTCCACCTGTTCTAGACATTGTAGATGATGTATTTTCAGAGTCCGGCCTGTCCCCTGACTCTGTGCCCCCTGCACCTGCTAAGCCAGACAGATACTACAGGGTCCCGGATTCTCATAAATTCCTGTATAAAAACCCCGCTGCTGACCCAGAAACTATATATCAGGGTCCCAAGGGAGTTAAAGCTTCCACTGCAAAAAACACTGTCCCCTCTGATAGGGATTCTAGGGCTCTAGACAGATGGGGGAAGAAAATCTACACTTCTGCTACCCTGTGGCTGTAAGGGCTTTAAATTGTCAGTTTCATATGCTTAAATATCAGCAATACTTAATGTTACTGCTTAAACAAAAATTATTGACAAACACTGAATGTTCAGAGATCAAGGAATTGCAGGATTTATTGCATGCAGCTGAAGAAGTGGGAAAGCATACTTTGCAATGTGGTTATGATTCACTGGAGGCCTCTTGCAGGGCCGCAGTTACAGGTTCTGTTATTAGAAGGCATGCTTGGTTAAAGGAACAGAATCTGCCTGATCATGTTAAAGCAACATTATTAGATGCACCATTACAGCATGATACTTTGTTTGGTACTAAAGCAGAAGAAGTGTTGAAAAAAATGGAGGATAAGGCAAAATCCATGCAGACAGTCAAGGACTTCTTACAGGTACAGCCATCCAGGTTTAGCAGAAACTGGCCTTCTAAAAATTGGTAGTTTCCAGTGTCAGACAGACCACAAAGAGGCAGATACAGGCGTCCCAGACGCAGATCTCGGCCCCAAGGCTCATACAGGCCTAAACAATGGGGTGTTCCTACCTCCAAAGGCGGAGAAGACAAATCACAACCTTACAGGAAACAGTCCCAATGACTTTCCTCTACCAGATCCAAGCACTTATCTTTTGGCAGCCCCCTTAGGGGGAAAACTAGCACTTTTTTCATCAAATTGGAAAATGGTTATCCAAGACAAATGGGTCCTGAACATAGTGTCCCAAGGCTACAGGTTCCATTTTCACACCCTACCAAGGTCAAAAGGTTTGCCAGATCTGCCACACAATCAATGGGCAGAGGCACAAAAACAAATTACAGCCCTCATGGATGTGAGGGCCATTCAGCAAGTACCACTACAAGAGCAGGGGGCAAGGATTTTACTCCAGACGTTTTCTAGTACCCAGAAAGGACAAAACCTGGAGACCAATACTGGACCTGTCAATTTTAAATACGTTTCTGGAAGTTCCAAAATTCAAGATGTTGACTTTACAGCAGCTACTGCCCATGCTGGGCAAGAAGGCTTGGCTCGTAACTTTGGACCTAAAAGAGGCATACCTGCATGTCCCAATCAGCCAATCTTGCAGAAGATACCTCAGATTCATAGCTGACTCAATGCATTACCAATTCTCTGCACTGCCCTTTGGCTTATCTACTGTGCCCAGGGTCTTCACAAAATGCCTGGTACCAGTAATTGCATTTTGCAGACAAAAAGGAATTGAAATATATCCCTACTTGGACGACTGCCTAATTCAAGCAGAGAACAAAGACATTCTTCTGAAGCATCTGACGTTTGTAAAAAGATTACTAGTTGGCCTAGGGTACACAGTCGACGAAAAGAATTCAAAACTAGTGCCCTCTCAAGAGATAATATTCCTGGGTGCAAGCTTAAATACAACTGCCCAGATGGCTTATCTCACGCCAGACAAACAAAAGCATTTGACTTCTTATTTCAAGGAATTGGCAGAAAAAACCCACTTATCTGCAAGGAAAATCCTGCAGGCCTTTGGTTTCATGGCATCTTGCATTCTACTAATTCCATATGCCAGACTGCATATAAGGAAACTACAATGGTACCTAAAAAGTGTTTGGACTCAACATTGCCACAGCCTGGAGACAGTAATTGCACTCATTCCCTGCCTGCAACAGGAGTTTCGATGGTGGGCAGAAGCCTGTCACCACAACAAGGGTCTGCCATTCTATTTACCCACAGACAGACAGACACTGACAATGGATGCATCAGATTATGCCTGGGGGGGCCATATGGCAGGAAAATGTATTCAGGGCACATGGCCTGCAAACCAGATGCATCTTCGCATCAATCAAAAAGAGATGTTAGCTGTTCAAAATGCCCTGACAGCTTTCAAGGACCTGCTTCATCCAGGACAGTTACTGATAAAGACAGACAACACTACGGTCATGCGGTACATAAACAGGGAGGTACACATTCCTACCCCCTCTGCAGACAAGCAATGACTTTATGGGACGCAGCATTGGCTTTTCAAATTCACCTGCAAGCACAATTCCTGCCAGGAAAAACAAATACTCTGGCAGATGAACTAAGTAGAAACCTCATGGATCCCCACAAATGGAAACTGGATCCACAAGTCTTCAGCATGATAAGGAAATGGGGATGCCCATACATAGATCTATTTGCCTCCCCTTACAACTGCCAATTACAGAGTTTTTGCACAAGGATTTATCACAAGCAAGCATGGAAAGTGGATGCCCTATCCTTCAGCTGGAAAAATCTGACGGTATATGCTTTTCCCCCACTGCCTGTCCTTCCCAGGGTACTCCTAAAGGTCAGACAAGAGAAGCCAAAAATGATACTGATTGCACCAGACTGGCCACGCCAGCACTGGTACCCAGTCCTAAAGAGCTTGTCTCCAGGTCCAGCATGGATATTGCTTCAAACTTCTCATTTGTGACCCAACAAAACAATCAGATCTTGCACAGCCAACTCAGGACCTGAAATCTAGCAGCATGGTGGATAATGTAGCCATTCAGAACACTCCTCTTTCAGAAGCTGTTATGGATGTTATCTTGGAGGCCCAGCACCAGAAAGAAAATCTTATGCAGAAAAATGGAAGAGATTCTGGGCTTGGAACCAGGAACAAGGCATTGACATGTGTGTACCAAATATCCCTCAGATTTTACAATACCTAACTGAGATGCTGAACAAAGGCCTTTCCTTCTCATCTATCAAGATTCATGCCTCTGCCATTTCAGCCCATTACAATACGGAACCACCTATTTTTTCTCATCCTTTAATAAGGCAGTACCTCAGAGAGGCTAAAAACATTAGGCCTCCAAGGAGAGCACCAATTCCAGCCTGGGACCTCAATTATGTTTTGGAAAAACTCACACTGCCTCCTTTCGAGCCAGCATCAACAGCAGATATAAAATTCTTATCCTGGAAAACGGCTCTGCTCCTAGCAATAACCTCTGCAAGGCGAGTATCTGAGTTACAAGCACTCATGGCTGTGGAACCTTTCATCATTTTTCATCCAGACAGGGTTTCTCTGAGGACAAACCCTACATTTATGCCTAAGGTGGTGTCCAGTGTGGTCCTTAACCAAACCATTCACTTGCCAACCTTTTATCCTAATCCACAGAACAAGGGTGAGAAAATTCTGCATTCTTTGGACATACACAGGCAGTTACGTTTCTACTTGGACAGAACTAAAACTTTCAGAAAGACTGAGCAACTTTTAGTTTCATATGCTCCAGGATCACAAGGAAAGGCCATCTCAAAACAGACTATATCTAAATGGATAGGCCATTGCATCCATTTCTGCTATTTTCAGCATGGTAAATCAGTGCCTAAGGGCATTAGGCCTCATTCCACCAGAGCAGCAGCCACTTCAGCAGCCTTCCTCAGAGGAGTACCAACCAACCAAAGATATCTAAGAGGCTGCAACTTGGAGTTCAGTGCACACCTTCACAATGCACTACCACTTACCTCTGTACTCTAAGTCTAGAGCAGGCTTTGCCACTGCAGTTCTGCAGGGCCTCATAGCCTCTTCTAATCCTATTTAGCCCAGCCACCCTACCTCAACTTTGGGGTTCAACCCAAGAGTAAGGACTGCAACAGTGAAACACGATGAACATAGTACAGTTGTGTACCTACCATAAATGTAGATGTTCGAGTGTATTCACTGTTGCAGTCCAGGTTACCACCCACCATCCCCCTCTTCTTTGCTGGGACTTATCTGCACTTCTCTGTCCTATACAACCTTTTTGGTGTATTTGCTTGTAGATGAAGAAAATGTAATTTTTGTGCATGCATTTTTATTGGCATATTTTTCAGCCTACCAATTTGGGGTCACCTGACATCTGGGGCAAGAAAAACTGAAGAAAATGGTGCTGGCTGCATCTTTTATACCCCTGGCGCACTGATGTCAGGGAAGAGGCGACAGCAACTGACGCCGGACCTAGACTTTGGAATTCTGGCCGACTGCGGGTAGCCTGCCAGCAGGATAACCCAAGAGTAATGACTGCAACAGTGAATACACTCTAACATCTACATTTATTGTAGGTACACAACTGTACTTTCTGAGATAATTCATCAAGGTTACAGATGACAGCAGGAGTAACTTCCTCCTTTGCAGGGGTTATTGCTCATCCACCCGACCAAACTCTTATTTCCACCTGCCCATCATCATCATATGCTGTTCCCAGGGAGCGATATAACCGGTTCTTCTTTCTCCGATGGGGAAAGGTTTTTATTCAATTATGTTTTAGTGCCAAGGAAAGAAAATACTTTGAGACCAGATTTGGATCCTTCTTTACTAAACCTGTTAGTGATAGTGCCTAAGTTCAAAATGATGTCACCTTACAACCTGTTACCAAGAAACTTAAATGAGGAAGAAGAGGTAACACTCTAAAAGATGTTTATCATCACATCCTTATTTATCCCAGCTTCAGATATTTCTTAAGGTTGTGTGTGTCGGGATCACATTATCAGTTGTCTGCCTTACCATTTGGACTATCCACTGCACCAAGTGGGTTCACAAAGTGTCTAGCTCCAGTTATAGCTCATTGCAGGCTACAGGGTACCATATTTTTCCATATTTAGATGACTTGTTTATCTATACAGAGTCTTTTTCAGTGTGTCAGAAATTCTCAGTTGGTTGAGAGATCAGGCATACAAGCATTCAAAAGTCTATTTTGACTCCGTACAGGATTGTATTCCTGGAGAGTCATGTAGGCATCTCAGTTCAAAGAGCAGTCTTTATCTGGATCTACTTCTAAGGTTTTTTTTTTTCTCAGACTTCCTTCACTGCAAGGAAATAACTTGGGATTTTGGGTCTCATGATGCCACTGGCAAGACTCCACATGAGAAAGATACAATGATATCTGAAACTTTGATCTGATGTTGTCAAGCTTCACTCAGTCCTTGACAGTGGGCTGTGTTCTGAGCCTCGGAACCAACTCAGCCACTTACTCCAGCTTGCGCCTTCCAAACTCTCGAGCTAGGCATTACCTGTAATGCTCCTCTCAAAATCACCTCAGATTTCGTTTGCCGCTTTGTGTGTCAGAAACATTTGTCCTTCTCTTGAGCCTTGGCCGATTGTAATGCAAGTTTATCTTGATTAAAACTCATATCTCTTTCTCTTTTTGCTTAACCTTTTTCTTCAACCTTCTTTCTGTCTACCCGCTCCTCTCATAGCTTCAAGTGAGTGTGTTTCTTTACTTTTCTCTTCTACCATTGGTAGTCTCTTCAGGTACCATTGTTGGTACATTTCTTGCCTTTATTACCCTTTTTTAGGTATTCCTAAATTATCATTGTTGGTATTTTTTTTTCTAACCCTTTATTCTATCCCTTTTTAATCATTAAAAAAAAAAATCTTCACTATCTCTTTCGCGTGTGTGTGTGTGTGTGTGTGTGT
Organism: Protopterus annectens; assembly: GCF_019279795.1. Lineage (NCBI taxonomy): Eukaryota > Metazoa > Chordata > Ceratodontiformes > Protopteridae > Protopterus > Protopterus annectens. The sequence continues at coordinate 919,593,290 of NC_056748.1, read as the reverse complement.
GTGTGTGTGTGTGTGTGTGTGTGTGTGTGCTTCAGCCCTTTTTGCATTGTGGCTGAAAGAAAACTTTCCCCTGTCAAAACTTTAAAAGGCACCTCCGGTTTCAAAAGGTGCCGGACGTGCTAAGGTAAGATACCCAGTTCTGACGGGCACACCTTATGTGTATACTGTTTGGGGAAACTACATCTTCAGGAAAATTGTTCAATCTGTCTTGGGTTCTCCACCCACACTCTTACTGAACATAAAAATAAACTGATCTTGAAAGGACTCCCCAAATCTGATTTTGGAGAGGCCATTTTTGGGTCTAGGACTGAAGCTAGCACATCTTCATCCTCCTCCTCTTCCTCTTCCAAGAAAAGACCTTCTTCACTTCCTAGTACATTGGAACCATCCAAGAAGGTTTCTACACTGACCTCTGTGCCGAAGAGCTCTTCGGCACCACAGTGTTTATCTGACTCGGAGCTGACTGTGACGACTTCTGTACCCACAGTATCCGCGATGCAGAAACAGTCACAACTGCCTTCACTCCCTAGGACAAGATACTCACCAACTTTTGATCACTTTAAAGACAGGCCACCTAGCCCCTTTCTCCCGAAGTGAGACTCCATAAGTCTCCTTAGACTGCCTCGATCCAGTCTACTAACAGCCTCTCAGAAGCTGATATTTTGAGACTGGTGGATCAGCTTCTGATAAGAGGATTGTCTTCGGTTCCTAGCCACACTGGTGTCAGAATCAGCCAATCTACAACACCTCCAATTCCTCCTCCTCCTCCAACTCCTTTTGAGTCTTTGGTGCCCATGGTTCTGACACTCCCGGCATCGACTGTGTCTGCTCTGGTAGCATCCTCTTCTCCAGTTCTGAGAGCTGCCTTGAGTTCCTCTGAGTTTTCGGCACTGGAGGGTTCCCGGGGTTGAGGCTGTTTGGTTGGGTCTGGGGTGCATGGATCAGTTTTTTAGTTTCGGAACTGTCCATGTCCTTTGGTACTTCAGCCTTTGTAGCATCAACCTGGTTTCTGTTTCGGGGGCTGCCTCCTCATTGCGGGGTGTGACCCCAGTTCTGAATGAGTCTACTTCGGTTTCAGGCTCCCATCCCTGTATGGGGGGCTGGCCTTCTGAATCATGGAGAAGGGTTTGTCCATTGGGGGACTAAGTTACCATCCCTATTGGGACAACTGTCTGCATCCCCTCATCCTGAGCTGCCATCCGTCTCATCCCCGAGGAATAGGGCACAAAAGTCCCACGATACACCCACTTTGGTGGTTTCCTGTTTGGACACTTCCTCGGATCATCACACTGAGGAAGTTCCTCCAAAGACGTACAAGAGGAAGCACTTAGACTCCGTGGAGGAGTCTTTCACTGAAGATACTGATTGTGATGAAGGGGAAGGGTCCCCCAGGTCAACCCTGATGATAATTCCATCGGGGACATCCTAGAAATTCCTGGAAAAAGGCGATTGGATGAGCTCTGTAGACCTCCAAGATGCTTCTTACCATATAAAAATGGACAAGAGCTCCAGGAGGTATCGGCAGTTCCTGCTTGGGAGCCAGTCATTTCCAGTTCAGAGAGCTGCCCTTTGGACTCACCACAGCCCCCCAGGGTGTTCACCAAATGCATGGTAGGGGTGACAGCTCATCTCAGCCTGCTAGGATTCTGAGTATTTCCTTACCTCGACAACTGGCTCCTTACTGCTACCGCCAGGCATCAGTTAGAATGGGCAAGAGACTACACTCTACCCCTCTGCACATCTCTAGGCATAACTATAAATTTTGAGAAATCAAGCTTGCAACCCGCTCAGCAATTAGTATTTATTGGAGCCCATTTAAATACTATTTCAGGAATTGCCTCGCTCCCTCCAGAAAGACTTCAACGCATCAGATCACAAGTTTAGTCCTACAAGCATTAGGCTTCTTGGCAGCATCAATCACTTTTGTTCCCTTGGCAAGGTATCGCATGTGAATTTGGCAATGGTTACTTGCTTCCCAGTTAGTCAATGATGCACCTACCAATGTCTCACCTAATCTTGATGGACCAGTCTCTGCAAACAGGCTCTCACATGGTGGCTCCTCTCCAATCAGTTTCTCTTGGGTCGGCCATTTATTCTTCCCCAGCCCCAAGCCATAGTGACCACGGATGCTTCCCAGATGGGGTAGGGGGGCATTATCTGGGAAGGACAGTCCGAGGCACATGGTCCCAACTAGCGGCCAACTTGCACATCAGTGTTGTAAAGATGAGGGCAGTGCTGTTAGCGTTGCAAGCATTCCAGGATGTCCTTCCTCTAGGGACAATAGCTATTCAGATGGACAACATGTCTGTAGTCTGGTACATTAAACAAGGGGGCACCATATTTTACCCATTGTGTCGAGAAGCCCTCAGAGTTTGGCAATGGGCAATTTCTTCCAACCCCTTTCTCACAGCAATGCACATCCCAGGGAGCCCCAACTTAATAGCGGACAAGCGGAGCAGAGCTATTCTCAAGCCTCATGAGTGGTCTCTCATTCCTGTAGTGGTGAACAAGATTTTCCATCACTAGGGCAAACCTTGCTGCGATCTCTCTAACTTCTGCATTTCTTGTTCAGAGGAGAGGCATTTTGGCCTAATTCCCCCTTGAGGGGGGAGTCGCACAGAGATGCTTTTCTCCACGATTGCCCCCCCCGGTTTTCTCTATGCCTTTCCCCCAACTCCCCTGATACCACAGTTCCTAAAGAAAGCCAAGAGGATGGAAAATTCCATAATCTTCATTGCCCCCTTCTGGCCTTGACAAGTTTGTTTTCCCTTCCTTTGGTCTCATCTTCTTTGGAAACCATGGATTCTGGACCCAGCCCCACTGCTGCCTCATCCAGAGGGCATGGTTCATTCCAGTCTCCAACATCTCAAGCTCTCTGCGTGGCTTATGTAATTCTCATTATTGCCAGGCATCCTTCCCTTTCTTCTCCCGTTTGACAAATTATTGTCATTCATCACAAACCTTCTACTAGGAAGCTGTATCAAGGTAAATGGCAAAAATTTGCTAACTGGACCCTTGACAATGGACTAGACCCTTGTATGAATCCTATTCATAAAGTCTTGGATTTTCTAGCTATCCTTTACCAATCTGGTTCCTCTGTTTTAACAATTAAAGTTCACCTAGTGGCAATTTCAAACTTTCATATGGGTCTTAATGGTGCATCTCTAATGTCACACAAACTTTGTAAATAATTTTTAGAGTCTCCTAATGTTAAGACCTCCTTTTAAGTAACCTGTTCCTCATTGGGATCTAACTTTAGTTCTTCAGGTGCTTACTGTGAACCCTTTTGAACCTTCAGCAACTTGTGACTTAAAATATTTGTCTTGGAAAACTTTAATTTTGGTGGTTATAACATCTGCCAGAAGAGTATCTGAACTTCAGGCCTTATCCTGCAAACCTCCATATTTAATATTTCACAAGGACAGGGTTGCCCTTAGGACAAATTCAACCTTTTTGCCAAAAAGTTGTTTCGGAAGCTAACATTAACCAAGCTCTAGAATTGCCAGTCTTCTTCCCTAATTTTTCTAATAAAGGGGAGTGTTCCCTTCATTTACTAGAAGACCACAGACAATTACGTTTTATCTTCACAGAACAAAGGATTTTAGAAAATCTAACCAGTTATTTGTGGCATCCTCAACTCTCTCGTTAGGTAATCTAGTTTCAAAGGTTATCTTGACTAAATGGCTTGGAGAATGCATTACATTCATCTGTCATTTTAGAGAGCTCCAGCTTTCATTTCCAGTTAAAGCCCATTCAACGAGAACGATGGCAACTTCTGCAGTTTTTCATGCCAGAGCATCTTTGGACAATATCTGCGCAGCAGCCACTTGGTCCTCTCCTCATACCTTTATCACTCATTACAAATTGGATCAGGTCTCGAAGAGGTGGGCATTATTCAGCTCGATTGTGCTTAGGAATATTCTTCCGTGACACCTTTCAAGACTAAAGTAGCTGGGGACACTGTCCCACTGTCAAGGACTGAGTGAAGATTGACAACATAAGATAAAGAGGTTAGGTCTTACCATAACGTTCCATCTGTGTTGTTGTTCACTAATCCTTGACATCCCTTCCCACCTTCCACCAACCTGAGACTTAGTGGACCAGATTTTCCATCGCTAGCTTCATACTAAGGACACATATCTGGTCTCTGACTACTATATGTATTATTTTGACTTTAATTTCTAGTTGGCTGTCATACACTGTGGTGGACAAACTCAGTCTGAGGTGATTTTGAGAGGAGCATTATGGGTACAGGAGTCCCCGTGGACTATGATATTTGCAGATGACGTTGTGATCTGTAGTGAGAGTAGGGAGCAGATGGAGGAGACCCTTGAGAGGTGGAGATATGCTGTAGAGAGAAGAGGAATGAAGGTCAGCAGGTCTAAGACAGAATATGTGTGTGTGAATGAGCGGGAGGATAGAGGAATGGTGAGGATGCAGGGAGTAGAGGTGGTGAAGGTGGATGAGTTTAAATACTTGGGATCAGCAGTTCAGAGTAATGGTGTGTGTGTAAGAGAGGTGAAGAAGAGAGTACAGGCAGGATAGAGTGGGTGGAGAAGAGTGTCAGGAGTGATTTGTGACAGACGAGTACCAGTAAGAGTGAAAGGGAAGGTCTACAAGAAGGTAGTGAGGACCAGCTATGTTATATGGGTTGGAGACAGTTGCATTGACAAAAAGGCAGGAGTCAGAGCTGGATGTGGCACAGTTAAAGATGTTGAGGTTTGCACTGGGTGTGATGAGGGTGGACAGGATTAGGAATAAGTATATTAGAGGGTCAGCCCAGGTTGGAAGGTTTGGAGACAAAGCTAGAGAGGCAAGATTACGTTGGTTTGGACATGTGCTGAGGAGGGATGCAGAGTATATTGGGGAAAAAGATGCTAAGGATGAAGCTGCCAGGTAACAGGAAGAGGAAGGCCTAAGATAAGGTTTATGAATGTGGTGAGCGAGGACATGCAGGTGGTTGGTGTGACAGAGCAAGATGCAGAGGACAGGAAGAAATGGACACAGGTGATCCGCTGTGGTGACCCCCTAACGGGAGCAGCCGAAAGAAGATGATGATGATTATGAGTAGTGCCTGGCTCCAGAGTTTGGAAGGCACAAGCTGGAGTAAACAGCAGAGTCTGTTCCGACGCTCAGAACTAACCCCACTGTCAAGGATTGGTGAAGATCAACCACACTGATGGGACATTTGGTAAGACACAACTTCTTTTTACCAGCACCAGCATTTTTTTTCTCTTTTAAAATCACAGTGCTGGGATTTGTCAGAAGAGTAATCACTTTGTGGAGACAGCAAATATCCTTAAACCTTGGTCTCCCATTCTCCTTCCCTGTTCTAAAGCAGTCAGTCACCACAGACACCTTGGACTTTGCTTGGGGAGCAGTTTCAGGAGGAATAAAAGTGCAAGGTGTGTAGGACACCAAAGACAGATTCAAGCACATCAATGTAAAACAGGTGCTTGCCCTGATCTTCTTTGATCCCACAGTCCTCTTCAAGTCATATTTCATTTGCAGGCTAGCTTTGTTAGGCTTGGATATAGGTTATAGCAGCACAGTATCACTCTACATGTATCCCACATTCTGGTAAAACAAAACTGTGTGCCAGATAAGCTGAGCAGGACAAAGGCAGATCCTCATGAATGGAAACTAGTTCAAGGGATCTTCCCAAGACTGAGCCCTCTGTGGGGAGTTCCTTAAGTAGACCCGTTTGCCTCCTCTTTGAACAATCAGCTGGCAAAATTCTGTTCCAGGACTCCATGCAAGAAGTCCTGATAGACAGATGTCTTTACTTTTCCTTTGATAGAAATGTTCCTGTATGCTTTTCCATCTTTTCCACTGATATCCAGGGTACTTCTGAAGATTCAGAAGAACTATCTCAGTATCATTGTGGTGACACCCTTCTTACCCAGACAACAGTGGATGTTCTTCGTGTTTCACTGTTGCAGTCATCACCTTTGGGTTATCCCTGCTGTGGTAGCCCTCGGCCGGCCTGAATATCAGGGTCAATGTTTTGCTGCATCGGCTGCTGTTGGTTGTTGGCTGACGTCAGGTTGTCGGTGCTATAAAGGAAGGCAGCTGACGCCATTACATCAGTCTTTCTTGCTGTGGAGCCCGTAGCAGAAGCAGTTCGCAAGTGTGCCGGTCAGTCGCTACCAGAGTTTTGAATTGCAGCTGAAAACGTGTAAAGCTAAGTACCCCATTGGGGATCTTTTTTTTTTGCACTAACGGATGTCAGAAAAAAATTAACAGTTGTCTCACCTGTGGAAAGCAAATACTACACCAAGACTTCCATTCTTACTGCATCACTTGTTTAGGCCCTAACCATGACGTCCTCCATTGCTGGTTCTGTGCCCTCTTTAATGCGAGAACCATTCGTCGTAGAGCTCTTTTGGTAGCCGAAATGGCATCGGTCAGCCAACAAACCATAGACATTCCGAAAAAACGCAAGGATAAATAGAGACAGCTAAGCAGGTAGTCAGTTGGCGCCTTTGCAGCCCTTGATGTCCAATTCGGTATCTTCGTAGGCCTCTACGGAGACCCTTTCAGAGTTCATTATGCCGCAGAAATTTTCTTTGTCTTCCAAGCCTGTGGTTGTCTCTGCCTTGATTGGGTCCGGAGCTGCGATGCAGGCACTGGCTTCTGAGGAGGTTTTTCGCACTACCGAATAAAGACAAAAAGCGGCGTTGTCTCTCAGACCGATGGATACTCGTAGGCCAAGAGGCAAGGCCACTCCTAGGAAGAATACCTCTAGCCACTATTTTACCCCTGCTCTACCACCCCAAGCTCAAATGCTTAAAATGGCTGAGGATCTTATCACCCTTATCAGGGGTAGTCAGGCCGCACCATCTAGAAGGAAAAGGGACCCTTCCCCTGAAATACTGACCGAAAGGATTCTGGAGAGTCCAGAGTTCAGATTTAGAAGAGGAACAACAACCTCTTACTGCTTATGAGGATTCAGACGCTGAGGAATCTATCCTTTCTGCCTCCCCACCAGAAGACCTTTCTTTTGGGGAAACCCTTCACACCAGAAGACCTTTCTTTTGGGGAAACCCTTCACACCCTCGGGGAACATTTCCATTGGGAATCCCAGGACTTCCCTCAGTCTAAGAAAAGACTAAGAGTTTCTAGACCTGCCCCAGCACAGACCTTGGCCATCCCCCCTATCTTATCGTTGATTATTGATGTCTTCCAGGAATCCAGCTTAAATCCTGGCACCCTCCCACCTGCTCCCAGAAAACCTGACTGGTATTACAGCGTACCGGATTCTCAGAAATAGCTGTACAGAAATCTTGTTGCAGACCCCGAGGTCATTACATAGGGACCAAAAGAAGCTAAGGCTAGTTCTGCAAAGAATCCTATTCCTTCTGACAAGGACTCCAGAGCTCTGGACAGATGGGGTAAAAAAGTATACACCTCTGCAACCTTAGCTATCAGAGCACTCAGCTGCCAGTTCCACATGTTAAAATATCAACAACACAGTTTGGAACTACTAAAACAAAAGATTTCAACCTTTCCTGACTGCCATTTCTAAAAAGGTTAGCAGATCTACTGTACTCTACTTGTCAAGTGGCTAAACTCTCTCTACACTGTGGATATGATGCCCTAGAAGCCTCAAGCAGGGCAGCAGTGTCGAGATCTGTCATTAGGAGACATGCGTGGTTGAAGGAACAACCTCTCCCTGATCATGTCAAATCTAAATTACTTGATGCACCGTTGGATAAGGACCACTTGTTTGGAGTAAAAGCAGAAGAGGTGCTTAAAATGACGGAAGACTAAGCAAAATATATGGAAACAGTAAAAGATTTCCTTCAGGTACAACCTCCTAGGTTCAGCAGGAATTTTCCTTCAAAACACTGGTCCTTTCCTGCACCTAACAGACAAGGGCAAGGTAAGCCCCACAGGGACAGACCACCCAGACTCTTACCCAGGGACAGCAGAGAACCAAACAGTGGACAACTTCCACTCCAAAGGCAAGGAGTTCTAAGCCATCCCGCTATGGCAAAAACTCTCAATGACTCCCTCTCCTTTCTGCCCTCTTTTCACTCACCAAAAACTAGGAGGAAGGCTCTCCCTCTGCAAAGAAAATTGAATTTCTGTAACAGAGAACTAATGTGTATTAAAGATCTTTTCTCAGGGATACAAATTCTCCTTCAACGAACTCCCAGTTCCAAGAGGGTACCCAGACTTGCCTCCAGATCAGTGGGCAGAAGCATTAAAACAAGTACACGCTCATATCCCAAGGGGCAGTAGAACCTGTCCCCTCAGACCAAACAGGCAAAGACTTTTATTCCAGACTATTCCTTGTTCCCAGAAAAGAGGGAATTTGGCGCCCCATCCTGGATCTATCCATTCTGAACACCTTCCTGGTGGTCCCCAAATTCAAAATGCTAACTTTCCAGCAGCTGCTACCTGTGCTGACAAAAAATGCATGGTTAGGTGCCCTAGATTTAAAAGATTCCTATCTCCACATCCCCATAAAGGAATCTTGCAAGAAATTCCTTCGCTTCACAGCAGGCTCACAACACTATCAGTTCTCTGCGCTACCCTTTGGCTTATCTACTGCTAAAACCCGACGCTCTGCATGTACGGAGAATGCACGGCCAAACTATACATAGTAAAACACCAGTGGCCAACATAGAGTACACCAAGCACTATTATATGATAATTACGACATAAATACTTTATTCAGTATTTGTCGTAATTATCATGTAATAGTGCTTGGTGTACTCTATGCTGGCCACTGGTGTTTTTTCTTATCTACTGCTCCCAGGGTATTCACCAAATGCTTAGCCCCAGTCATAGCCTTTTGCAGACCGAAAAATATACAAATTTACTCTTATATGGATGACTGCCTCATTCAGGCCGATTACAAAGAAAAGCCCCTCAAGGATCTTCTCTTTGTCAAAACTCTCCTAATCTCCTTAGGGTACACCATCAATGAGAGGAAATCAAGGCAAACACCCTCCAGGAAGATCTTTTTCTTGGTGGCTCTGCTGGACACAGCATCCCAAATGGCCTTCCTATCCCCAGAAAAACAGAGCTTCCTTCCTCTCTATTTTACCCAGCTGGCTTCCAGAAGTCGCCTTACTGTGAGGAAGATGTTCTTCGTGTTTCACTGTTGCAGTCATTACATTTTGGTGATCTGCTGGCAGGTTGCCCTCAGTCAGCCTGAATAAAAAAGTCTTTGGTCCTGTGTCGGTTGCTGTCTCCTCTTCCATGACGTCAGGTCGTCGGGGGTATAAAACATGCAGCCGACACCATTTTATTCAGTCTTTCTTGCCGCGCGGTGTCCGAAGCAGTTCGCAAGTGCCGGTCGGCCGACTCCTGAAATTTTCGCATTCAGGTTTCAGAACCAACGTCTTAAACTAAAGCTAAGTACCCCGTTGGGGAAACTTTTTCTTGCTCCTTACTGATGTCAATAAAAGTTAATAATTGCATTACTTGTGGGAAGCAAATACCTTATAAGGATTTTCATTTATACTGTATTCCTTGCCTAGGCCCAGATCATAACGTGCCTTGCTGTTGGTTTTGTGCTAGATTTAACCAACGCACTATTAAGCGTCGGTATATTTTTGCTTATAAATATTTTGGATCAAGATTTAATTTCCCTGAAATGTCGACTGTTAGCAATCTGACTACCGGAGTTCACAAAAAATGCAAAAAAAAAGACCAGACAGACCGTCGAGGTCCAAAACCAACGACGAAACTTCTAAGCTAGTCACCGGTTCGCCGGTACTCAGTGAGGCTCTTTCGCAGCCCCTGATAACCGCTACTTTTGAGTCGCAGGCCTCTACCAAGACCCATGCGGAGTCCGGTATGCCATGAGATTCTGAGTATTGAACCCATGGATTTCTCTCCCTTGGATGAGTCCGGAGCCACTGAGCAGGCACCGGCTTCTGAGGGTGTTTTCAGGCCTCAACTTTTTTATATAAAACTGACGTCAGCCTCAAAAACAAGATCAAAAACATCATCTATGTCTAAAAAACAGACGCATGAGCCACGTGCTCAGGGTCCTGTGCCTAAAAAACAGATGATCAAAATGGCTGAGGACTTAATTACCTTGATCAGGGGTTCCCAACCCCCCCCTGCTAAGAGGCCTAGGCAAGGCACTGATTATGAATCTTCAGATCAGGTTTCCATTTCTTCTGATTCCTCTTCTGATCAGGAATTTTCTATTCCACCCTATGAGGATTCTGATGCAGAAGAATCCATCCCATCTGCATCTCTTCCTGAGGATTACTCTTTTGGAGAAACTTTGCATACTTTAAGGGAACATTTTCACTGGGAGAGTCAGGACTTCTTTGAATCAAAAAAGAGGCTTAGGGATTTCCTCCTCCTTCCTCTGCATAGGCCTTTGGCAATACCTCCTGTATTAGACATTGTTGATTATGTGTTTTCGGAATCAAGCATGTCTCCTGATTCCCTACCTCCGGCACCTAGTAAGCCAGACAGATATTACAGGGTTCCTGACTCCCACAAATTTCTATTTAAAAATCCTGCTGCTGATCCTGAGACTATCTCACAGGGTCCCAAAGGTGTAAAGGCCTCTACAGCCAAAAGTCCTACCCCCTCTGATAGAGATTCCAGGGTACTGGATAGATGGGGAAAGAAGGTTTATACATCTTCAACCTTGGCAATTAGGACCTTAAACTGCCAGTTTTATATGCTTAAATATCAACAGCATTTTATGGGCTTACTGAAACAGAAAATGATGTTGATTTGTGATTGTGTGGAAAATGAAAAATTACAGGAATTATTGCATTCAGCAGAACAGGTTGGAAAGCAATGTGGTTTTGATTCCTTGGAGGCCTCTTGCAGGGCCGCAGTTAATGGATCTGTGATTAGAAGGCATGCCTGGCGCAAGGAGCAAAATCTGCCTGATCATGTTAAAGATAAGTTATTGGATGCCCCCTTGCAGCATGATACTCTGGTAGTATGGCGGAAGTGGTTTTAAAGAAAATGGAAGACAAAGCTAAATCTATGCAAACTATAAAAGATTTCTTGCAAGTGCAGCCACCCAGGTTTAGTGGGCACTGGCCTACTAAAAATTGGTCCTTTCCTGTGTCCAACAGAGCTAATCAAGGCAAATCCAGGCACTCAAAAGGCTCCAGATACCAATCACAGGGTTCTTACAGGTCAAAGCAGTGGGGTGCCTCTACCTCCAAATCTGGAGGAAATAAAGCACAACCCTATAGTAAGCAGTCTCAATGACTTCCCTCTACCTTCACCAATCTCTTATCTTTTGGCAGCCCCCTTGGGGGAAAAACTAGCACTTCATGCTCAAAATTGGCAGTTAATTACCCAGGACAAGTTGGTATTAAACATAGTATCCTAGGGGTACAGATTTCATTTCCGTACTTTGCCAATTCCAAACGGTTGGCCAGATCTGCCACAAAATCAGTGGGCAGAGGCTCAGAAAAAAGTTATGTCCCTCATGGATATGGGAGCTATTCAACCAGTACCAGAAAAAGAAAAAAGACAAGGTTTTTATTTAAGACTTTTCCTGGTACCCAGAAAAGACAATGCCTGGCATCCAATACTGGACTTAGCGATTTTGAAAACATTCCTGGACATTCCAAAATTCAAAATGCTGACTTTACAACAGCTACTGCCTATGCTGGGCAGGAACGCTTGGTTAGTGACTCTAGACTTAAGAGGCATACCTGCATATCCCAATAAGGGAATCATGCAGAAGATACCTCCGCTTAAAAGCAGGTTTTTTGCATTACCAATTCTCTGCACTGCCCTTTGGCTTATCTACTGCACCCAGGGTCTTTACAAAGTGTCTGACACCAGTAATTGCATTCTGCAGACAAAGAAGCATACAAATTTATCCTTATTTAGACAACTGTCTCATTCAAGCAGAGGACAAGGAGTCACTTCTTCAACATCTGGCGTTTGTAAAAAGGCTTCTAGCATGCCTAGGGTACACAATAAACGAAAAGAAATCCCAACTGGTACCCTCTCAAATAATTACATTCCTGGTTGCAAGCTTGAATACAACTGCCCAGATGGCTTACCTTATGCCAGACAAACAAAGGCAACTGACAACATACTTCAAACAAATGGCAACAAAAGCCCAGTTATCTGCAAGACAAATTCTGCAGGCTTTGGGGTTCATGGCATCCTGCATTCTACTAATTCCATATGCGAGACTGCATATGAGGAAACTACAGTGGTACCTAAAAAGTTTATGGTGCACCATTGCCACAGTCTGGAAACAATGATTCCTCTCATTCCCTACCTACAACAGGAGTTTCTTTGGTGGGCAGAGACATGTCACCAAAACAAGAGACTGTCATTCATTCTACCCCCTGCCAACCAAACCCTAACTACAGACGCATCAGACTATGCTTGGGGGAGCCCACCTGGCGGGGAGATGCATTCAGGGCAAATGGAGCCCAAAACAAATGCATCTGCATATCAACCAGAAAGAGAGGTTAGCTGTTCATGTTCAGAATGCTCTAACAGCCTTCAAGGACTTACTTCATCCAGGACAACTACTGATAGATGGACAGCACCATGATTATGTGGTACATAAACAAGCAGGGGGGTACACATTCCTACCCCCTTTGCAGACTAGCCATGGCATTGTGGAACACAGCTTTGACTTACCAAATACATCTTCAAGGTCAATTCCTACCAGGAAAACAAAATACTCTGGCAAACGACCTAAGCAGAAATCTTATGGACCCCACATGAGTGGAAACTGGATCCACAAATCTTCAGCATGTTAATACAGAAATAGGGGAGCCCAGACATAGATCTCTTTATCTCTTCCCAAAATTATCAACTGGACAAATTCTGCACAAGAACTTATCACAGATAAGCATGGAAAGTGGATGCCTGATCCTTCATTTGGAAAAACCCATCAGTCTATGCCTTTCCCCCTCTGCCTCTTCTCTCCAAGGTCTTACTAAAAGTCCGACAGGAAAAACAAAAAATGATCTTAGTTGCTCCGGCCTGGCCTCTCCAGCACTGGTACCAAATTCTAAGGAATATGTCTCAACTTCCTCCTTGGTACTTGCCTCAAATACCTCGTCTACCGTCTCAGCAGAACAATCAAATTCTGCACACCCAGCTCCAAACTCTAAACCTTGCAGCATGGCTGTTCATTTAATTATTCAAACACCACCTCTCAGTAAACCTGTGATGGATGTCATTTTGGAAGCCAGAAGACCTAGTACTAGAAAATCTTATGCTGATAAATGGAAGAGATTCTGTGCTTGGAACCAAGCACAAGGAACGGACACAGCAAAGGCCAATATCCCTCAGATGTTACAATATTTGTCTGAGATGCTTGACAAGGGCCTTTCATTTTCTTCAGTAAAAATCTATGCCTCTGCCATCTCGGCTCATTACAACACGGAGCCTCCCCTCTTTTCTTATCCTCTGCTTAAACAGTATCTTAGAGGGGCCAAAAATTTAAGGCCTCCCAGAAGATCACCAACTCCTGCATGGGACCTTGACTTTGTGCTGGAAAAACTCACCCTGCCTCCTTTTGAACCAGCAGCTACTGCGGATAGAAATTTCTATCTTGGAAAACAGCTTCCCTCTTGGCAGTCACTTCAGCAAGAAGGGTTTCAGAACTACAGGCTGTCATGGCTGTGGAGCCTTTTATTACATTTTACCCGGACAGGGTGTCCCTCGGGACTAATCCTTCTTTTATGCCTAAGGTGTTATCCAGTGTGGCTCTTAACCAGACAATTCAACTGCCAACATTTTACCCAAATCCGCAGAATAAGGGGGAGCAGATTCTGCATTCATTGGATGTACACAGACAACTAAGATTCTACTTAAACTGGACCAAATCTCTAAATGTCTGAGCAACTACTGGTGGCATTTACTGCAGGATCAGAGCGGAAGGTTATATCAAAGCAGACTATTTCTAAGTGGATAAGCCACTGCATTCATTTCTGCTACTTGCACCATGGTAAACCTGTGCCCAAGGGGATCAAGTCACATTCCACCATGGCTGCCTCTACCTCAGCAGCTTTTCTCAGAGGGGTTTCAACCAAAGACATTCTAGAGACTGCTACTTGGATTTCTGTTCATACTTTCACAAAGCATTATCATTTGCCTCTCTTCTCCAAATCCAGGGCAGGCTTTGCCACTGCAGTTCTGCAGGGCCTTATAGCTGGTCCTAATGCTATGTAGTTCCATCCTCCCATCCATAGCTTTGGGATTCTACCCAAATGTAATGACTGCAACAGTGAAACACGAAGAACATAGTACAGTTGTATACACTTATCATAAATGTAGATGTTAGAGTGTATTCACTGTTGCAGTCCGGGTTACCCATCCGCCATCTCCCTTTTTCAGTACCTTTTCTTTCCTTCACTGTATACTAAAGCCTTTGTGGTGTATTTGCTTTTAGATGAAGGTAAAGTTTATGTTGCTAAAAGTGCATTTAAATATATTTCTTAGATATATATATATATATATATATATATGTATATGTGTATATATATATATATATATATATGTATATATGGGGCACCTGACATCTGAGGTAAGAAAAACTGAATAAAATGGCGTCTGCTGCATGTTTTATACCCCTGACAACCTGACGTCATGGAAGAGGAGACAGCAACCAACACAGGCCCCAAGACTTTGTTATTCAGTCTGACTGAGGGCAACCTGCCAGCAGATTACCCATATGTAATGACTGCAACAGTGAATACACATGAACATCTACATTTATGGTAAGTGTACACAACTGTACTTTCCTGCAAGCCTTTGGGTACATGGCATCTTGCATCCTTCTAATTCCTTTGGCCAGGCTTCACATGAGAAAAATTTAGTGGTACCTAAAGAACCTTTGGTGTCAGCACTCTCAGCCTCTAGAGACCTTTCTACCTCTGATCCCCTGCAGAAGGGCCGAGTTTCTCTGGTGGGCAGGGGCCTGTGCCCAGAACAAAGGTCTTCCCTTCACCCTCTGTCCAACCGGGCAGACCATTACCACTGACTCCTCAGACATTGCTTGGCATGCTCACCTACAAGGCAGGTGCACCCAAGGACTTTGGGATGCCCATCATCTTCCCTTGCACATCAACCAGAAGGAAATGATGGTAATACAAAAGGCTCTGACATCCTTCAAACCCCATCTCAAGCTAGGGGTTCTCCTTATCAAAACAGACAACACCACAGTAATGTTGGTACATCAACAAACAGGGAGGGACCCAATCTTACCCTCTGTGCAGGCTAGCCATGAACCTCTGGCTGGCAGCCTCTTCCATGGGATTGTACCTGATAGCACAATACCTACTAGGGATCAACAACACCCTGGCAGACCCCTTAAGCAGAAACTTACTGGACCCCCACGAATGGCAGCTCCACAGAGAAATCTTTTTACAAATTACTCTGGCTTGGGGCACTCTGGAAGTGGATCTCTTTTCTTCGCATCCCAACCATCAGCTGAAAAAATTCTGTACCGGGGAGTATTACCACGTAACATGGAAGGTGGATGCCTTGACCTTCCCCAGGAACACCCTCTTTGTGTATGCATTCCCTTGTCTGCCTCTTATCCCCACAGTACTGATCAAAATAAGGGAGGAGAGACCAAAGGTCGTCCTCATTGCTCCAGATTGGCAAAGACAACATTGGTACCCCTTACTGAGCAGCCTGACCTTGTACCCTCTCAGGCAGCTCCCCCTGATATCAGACCTCTTAACTCAGGGGTGGGGGATTGCTGCACCCACACTTGCTGACTCTCAAACTATCAGCATGGCTAATACTCTAAAGGCAAACAAGGGACCCCTGTTAAGCAAACAGGTCCTAGACATTATCACAGAGGCCAGAAGGTCCAGCACCAGATAATCTTATGCAGGAAAATGGAAAAGATTCTGCTCCTGGAGCCAGTCCAGAGGGGGCAAACCCTCACAACCTTCCATCCCTCTTATCCTGGACTACTTAGCGGAGCTACTGAATAGTGGCCTGTCCTTCTATGTTATAATCCACGCCTCAGAAATTTCAGCTCATTTTGATACAGAACAGCCCCTGTTTTCCCATCCTTTGATTAAACAATTCCTCAGAGGGGCTTCTAATATCAGACCTCCCAGAAGGCCTCCCACTCCAGCCTCGGACCTGAATTATGTCTTGGCAAAACTAACTTTACCACTCTTTGAACCTGCTGCTTCAGCAGACCTAAAATACCTCTCCTGGAATACCACTTTTCTCCTAGCTATCACCTCAGCTAGAAGGGTTTCAGAACTTCAGGCACTGATGGCCATTGAGCCCTTCATCATCTTTCATGCAGACAGGGTCTGCCTGAGGACTAATCCATCTTTTATGCCCAAGGTGGTATCTAATGTAACTCTCAACCAGGCCATACATCTACCCACCTTCTTTCCTAACCCACAAAACAAGGGAGAAAGAATTCTGCACTCTCTGGACATGCACAGACAGCTCAGATACTATCTGGACCGTACTAAACCCATCAGGAAAACAGACCAACTACTGGGCAGCTTTGCCCCAGGGGCAGAGGGGGGAAGCCCTTCTCTAAGCAAACCATTTCCAAATGGATATCACACTGTATATATTTCTGCTACAGTTTGCATGGGACCCCCCCCCCAGTTATTTGAACCCATTCCAGTAGGCAGCCTCCACTTCCACAGCATTCCTCAGAGGAGTTCCCACCAGGAACATCCTGGAAGCTACCACCTGGACTTCTGTCCATACCTTTACCAAGCATTACCACCTAACCCTATTTTCTAAGGCTAGGGCAGGGTTTGCCTCTGCAGTTCTGCAGGGCATGCTGACCCATTCCTAGGTCTCTTACAAATCCTACCACCCCTGTCCTCAGCTTTGGGAATCCTCCCACAGGTGATGACTGCAGCAGTGAAAGACAGAGAACATAGTACAGTTGTGTACACGTAACATAAATGTAGATGATGTCCTTCATGGATGCATCTGCAGTCATAACAACTGGGTTGTCCTGTCGTCAGGCAGCCCTTGATCGGCCGGATTCCAAAGTCCGGTCCGGCTTCGCTGATGTCGCACTTCACTCGGCGTCATCTCTGTTGGTCTTGGTATAAAGGCATCAGCCGGCGCCATTTTCCTCAGTCTTTCTTGCCGCGGGCGCCAAAGCAGAAGCTGTTCGCAAGTGCCGGTCGGTCAGATCCAGAGATTACTACTTCCGAATACTACTTCAAGACTTCTAAAGCTAAGTACCCGTTGGGGACTCTTTCTTGCCTCAGCCGATGTCAGAAAAAGTCAATAACTGTTTAACTTGTGGGAAACAAATACCTCATAAAGATTTCCACTCTTACTGTTTGCCTTGTTTAGGCCCAGACCACCGTAGCAGCCTGTTCAGCCTGTGCCTCATTCAACCGGCGAACGCTTAGGCGCCGGGTCGGAGTTTGCTGAACAGTTTTTCGGCTCAGATTTTGCGTACACTATGCCGTCGGATTCTCCGACTACCCAGATTGTTAAACGCAAAGAAAAAGACTGACACTCGCGGTCCGCGGTTTCGGCCGAAACCATGGTTAAGCAAATCATGAGTGTCTCGGTTTCGCCGAAACCGAGAAAACCGATCAAAGCACAGCTGAATCAATGACTACTACTGAGGCTCCTGCTACCTTACTTGAAACGGCCTCAGAAATCTTACCTACAGTGGTTACTAGTGACTTATCAGACACCATCCCTTTGGATGTCTCTACCCCAGCACGTGGTGCTGCTAGGCCTCCTGCAGCCATGTCTATTAAGGCCTTTGCCAGGGCTAAAGCAGCCAAATCTACTAAATCAGTGCCTGTTAAGCCCCCTCTACTAGGCCCACTTCTAGTTCACAAATGCTTACTCTGGCAGAGGATTTAATATCCTTAATTAGGGGATCTCAATCTTACCTAGACAGGGCCTCTCAGCCCCAGAAAGAGACCTAGAGCAGAGCCCCAGCCTGTGTCCTCTGATGATTCCGCTGGAGGACTCTGATATTACAGACCAGCCAGAGGCTCATTTCTCCAATTATGAAGACTCAGATGCTGAAGAATCCATTCCAGCTGCTTCTCCACCAGAAGAATTCTCCTTTGGGAAACCTTACATGCCATGAGAACAATTCCAATGGCAGGAACAGGATTTCAGATTCCAGAAAAGACTTAGGACTTTTCTGCACCTACCACAACACAGGCCTTTAGCTATACCTCCTGTCCTCTCTGTTGTGGACGATGCATTTAATGATGTCTGCACTGCACCAGATTCCTTACCTCCAGCCCCTGTCAAACCAGACAGATTTTACAGGGTTCCAGACACTCATCACCACTTATACAAGGCCCCACTTGCAGACCCCGAAACCATATCCCAGCTGCCTAAGGCAGCAGCCTCGACCACAGCAAAAAACCCTATTCCTTCTCAAAGGGAAGCCAGGTCTTTAGACAGATGGGGCAAAAAGGTTTACACCTCTGCTACTCTCTCAGCTAGAGCTTTAAATTGTCAGTTTCACATGATACAATACCAAGAGTTTATGCTTGATCAGTTAACTAAAAAGCTATCCTCTGATGACTCTATAGATAAGAAATATATATTAGAAATGGTAAATAACATACAACAGGTTAGTAACCATTCCTTAAAATGTGGCTATGATGCACTGGAGGCTTCATTTAGATCAGCCATGACTGGCACAGTGATAAGAAGACATGCATGGCTGAAGGAACAGGTCTTACCAGATCATGTTAAAGCTAAGTTATTAGATGCACCTATGGATAAGGCCAGTTTGTTTGGTACACCTGCCCAGCAGGTAATGAAGAAAATGGAAGAAAAGGCAAAATCTGTACAAACAGTTAAAGATTTCTTGCAGGTTCAACCCCAAGGTTTAGCAGGAACTGGCCTGCCAAAATTGGTCCTTTCCTGACTCCACAAGATCCCAAAGGGGCAGGAATAGACGTCCCAGAGGCAGAAATCAATCCAGAGGGGTGCCTACAGAGGACGACAGTGGCAAGGTAATAACAGAGGCACAGACACAGCCACTGCCACTACAACAGCACAGTGACTTGATTCTAACTCCTACCAGGAACAAATAGCAGCACCATTAGGCGGAAAATTAACCTTATTTTCAAAAACTGGCACTATATCACAAAAGACAAGTGGATTCTGCAAACCATAGACCAAGGATACGGTTCCACTTCCACACTTTACCAGTCAAAGAGGAATGCCAAACCTGCCTCCAAATCAAGAAACAGAAGCTCTACAGCAGATAATGCAACTAACAAAGATGAGAGCTGTGGAAAAAGTGCCAATAACAGAACAAGGCAAAGGATTCTACTCCAGACTATTCCTAGTTCCAAGAAAGGAAAAAAGCTGGAGACCTATTCTCGACCTGTCCACCTTAAATACATACATCATTGTCCCAAAATTCAAAATGCTGACCCTCCAGCAACTTCTTCCCATGCTGGGCAAGGAGTGCTGGCTGGTAACTTTAGATCTCAAGGAGGCATACCTGCACGTCCCCATACGACCAATTTGCAGAAGATACCTCAGATTTCTTGCAGGATCAGAGCACTATCAATTCTCAGCATTGCCCTTTGGCTTATCTACTGCCCAGAGTATTCACAAAATGCCTGGCATCAGTAATCGCCACTGCAGACTACAGGAATCCAAATTTATCCATACCTGGACGACTGTCTGCTACAGGGGGACAACAAAAGCAAGCTGACAACAGATTTACAAAGGGTTATTTAC
This sequence comes from Protopterus annectens, assembly GCF_019279795.1. Taxonomy (NCBI): domain Eukaryota; kingdom Metazoa; phylum Chordata; order Ceratodontiformes; family Protopteridae; genus Protopterus; species Protopterus annectens. The sequence goes on along the minus strand of NC_056748.1, from coordinate 919,573,622 downwards.
TTGCTACAAGCACTGGGATACACAGTCAATTTACAAAAGTCAAGGCTGATACCATCCCAAACAAGGACATTCTTGGTAGCGGAATTGGACACAGTAAAACAAATGGCATTCCTAACTGCAGAAAAACAAAAAGAACTCCCTCTTTACTTCTTGGCACTAACAAAACAGAACAAGCTAACAGCAAGAAAAGTTCTACAGGCCTTGGGCTTCATGGCATCCTGCATAATCTTGGTTCCACATGCCAGACTACATATGAGAAAACTACAGTGGTACCTAAAGAATTTATGGTCCCAACACAGGCACAGCCTAGAAGCAGAAATTCCTCTAATTCCATGCCTAAAACAGGAGTTCCTATGGTGGGCTCAAGCATGCCAGTCAAATCCAGGCCTACCTTTCCACAACTATCAAGCAAGCCAAACCATCACAACACACGCCTCAGACCTAGGATGGGGGGCCCACATGCTGGACCAATGCGTCCAAGGATTGTGGACACAGGACCAGCTCCATTTGCACATCAACCTAAAAGAAATCCTGGCAGTAAAGCTGGCAATCCAAAATTCAGACCATTCCTCAAAGCAGGACATTTGATGATAAGGACAGACAACACCACAGTCATGTGGTACATCAACAAACAGGAGGCACTCATTCATACCCCTATGCAGAATGACTTTGGACCTTTGGAACCTGGCGCTCAGCTACAACATCCAGTTACAGGCAATGTTCGTACCAGGAAAGGAGAATACTCTAGCAGACATGTTAAGCAGAACCACCTCGGATGCTCACGAATGGATGCTACACCCGGACATCTTCAAGGCCATCTCAAAGAAATGGGGAATGCCACAGATAGATCTATTTGCTTCCCTCTCAATCACCAGCTCAAAAATTCTGCACAAGGACGTTCCACCCACTTGCATGGAAAGTGGACTCGCTCTCCTTCAGCTGGAAAGGTCTGACAGCATATGCATTCCCACCTCTTCCCTTGATACACAAGGTATTACTAAAATCAAGGAGGAACGTCCAAGGATAACCCTGATAGCTCCAAACTGGCCAAGACAACACTGGTACCCATTGCTGAGGAGCATGTCCCGGGACAAAATATGGCCAATACCCTGATGCCTTTGATGTTAACCCAGAACAACTACAGCATCATGCATCCAAACCTAAAAACTTTGCAACTGACTGCATGGAACATCACATAGCAGCAACTAATCCAGAGTTTCCCAAAGGGTTAAAGACATTATCCTTGAAGCCGCAGACCTTCAACAAGAAGGAACTATGCAGGAAAATGGAAAAGGTTTGTCATTTGGAGTGCTGAAAGAGGAAAAGATGTGTCAATATAGACATTGCTAACATTCTGGAGTATTTGGCAGAGCTTCTACATACAGGCCTGTCCTATTCCTCCATCAAGATACATGCATCAGCTATTTCAGCAGAATACAGCTTTGATCCACCTGTCTTTTCACATCCTTTACTCAGGCAGTTCCTCAGAGGGATCAAGAATGTAAAACCTCCTAGGAAACCACCATTGCCAGCTTGGGATTTGAACTTTGTGCTGGAAAAGTTGACACTCACTTTTGAACCAGCAGCAACAGCAGACCTGCAGCATCTATCGTGGAAAACTGCTTTCCTACTGGCAATAACCTCAGCAAGAAGGGTTTCTGAACTTCAGGCCCTAATGGCAGTACAACCCTTCCTAATCTTCCACCAAGATAGAGTGTCCATGAGGACTAATCCTACATTTATGCCTAAGGTGGTATCCAGAGTGTCTTTAAACCAGGCAATCCACCTACCTACCTCCTTCCCAAACCCACAAAACAGAGGGAAAGAATTCTGCATACCTTGGATGTACATAGACAGCTACGCTACTACCTGGACAGAACAAAAAGTAACAGAAAACTGACCAGCTGTTTGTAGCCTATGCAACAGGAAGGGAAGGAAAAGCAATTTCCAAACAGACAATCTCCAAATGGATAGGAAATTGCATACGATTCTGTTACTCCTTTCATGGAAAACCAATTCCACAGAACATAAGGCCTCATTCTACAAGGGCAACAGCCACTACCACAGCCTTCTTACGAGGAGTGGCAACCAAGGACATTATTGAGGCGGCTACTTGGACCTCCGTGCATACATTTGCCAAGCATTATAATTTACCTCTGTATTCCAGATCCCGAGCAGGGTTTGCCACTGCTGTACTGCAAGGGATCCTATCCACACCATAATCTATTCTTCCTCCTCCCCTAGTTGGCTATGGTATTCTACCCAGTTGTTATGACTGCAGATGCATCCATGAAGGACATAGTACAGATGTTCTTCATTCCACATTGCTGCAGTCCTAACCATTGGGTAGTCCGCTGTCCCAGTCGGCCCGAATACCAAAGTATATGGCTGACGTCGGTCAAGGCGCATTAGACTGACGCGTCAGGGTACTAACGCATGACCGACGCCATATCCTCAGTCTTTTGCCGCATGGTCCGATGCAGAAGCAGTTTTGCGAGTGCAGGTTGGCGTTCTGAAAATTTCTGAAGTCAGAGTTTCAGACCGAATCAAAGTTGGCTAAGTACTGGGGAATATTTTGGTTTTTCTTGCCTCAGTATTTAACCGGATGTCAGAAAAGTGAATAACTGTATTTCTTGTGGGAAACAGATACCTCATAGGGATTACCATACTTTGTGTATACCTTGTTTAGGGCCTGAGCACGACGTTGTTGGATGCCGCTCTTGTGCTAGATTTAACAAACGCACTATTAAGAGAAGGTTAGACTGTGCCAGGTTAGTTTTTGGGAAGCGTTGTAATTATAAAATGCCGGATGCTCCGGCGCCCGTCCAAAAGCGCAAGGACAAAGCAGCAAAGCCTAGGGAAGAACCGACAGTCCCGGACGTCGGTTCTTTAGAAGGCTCAGTGGAGCCGGAGATTCTGCCAGGAGTTTCTTTGGAGTCTCAGGGAGAGACTTTACTGTTACAGGATGTGTCCTCTCAGGAGGTAGGCCAGACTGAAGGGGCTTCTCAGGTGGCTGTTCTTCCCTCTCTTCCTAAGGTGGTTAGAGCCTCCCCTTCTGTTTCCAGGGCTTCTTTGAGAGGCAGGCCAGGTTTAACTTCAGTGGGGGTTTCTCCTAGTTCTTCAGGGTCTTTGCCTAAGAAACATATGCTTAAAATGGCAGAGGATTTGATTACTATGATTAGAGGTTCTATGCCCCCTCCTGATAAGAGGCCTAGGGTGGAACCTGAGTTTGAGAGTTTTGAGCAGTGTTCGGAGGCTTCTGAGTCTTCGGCTGAAGACTTGCAGGAGTATCCTCCTTATTCAGATTCTGATGTGGATGATTCTACTCCTTCAGCTTCTCCTCCTGAGGATTTTTCATTTTCAGAGACTCTGCATTCCATGAGGGAGCATTTTAAATGGGAAGGTCAAGATTTCTCTGATTCCAGGAAGAGGCTTAGGGAATTCTTGTTTTACCCCAGCATAGGCCTTTAGCTATACCTCCTGTTCTGAATGTGGTGGAAGATGTTTTGCAGAGGCTTCCTGAATCCTGATTCTTTGCCTCCTGCCCGGTTAAACTGGATAGGTACTATAGGGTGCCTGAAGCTCATAAGTATCTTTTTAAGAGTCCTAGGGCAGACCCGGAAACTGTCTCTCAGGGGCCTAAAGGTGTAAAGGCTTCTGTTGTTAAAAATCCTGTTCCTCCTGATAAAGAGGCAAGGGCTTTGGATAGATGGGGAAAGAAAGTGTATACTTCTTCCACTTTAGCCATGAGGGCTTGAATTGTCAGTTTCACATGTTAAAATATCAAAATTATCTCCTTTCACAATTGAAGTCTAAGGTGGATGCTCTGGCAGAAGGTATTGAGTGTAAAGAGTTGCAGGATTTAGTTCATGTGTCTGAACAGGTGGGTAAGCATTCCTTGCAATGTGGTTTTGATGCTGTGCAGGCCTCCTCGAGGGTGGCTGCCACTGGTTCTGTTCTTCGTAGGCACGCCTGGTTGAGGGATCAGAATTTAGCTGAGCATGTTAAGACAAGGATTTTGGATGCTCCTTTACAGTCTGATGTGTTGTTTGGTTCGCCTGTGGAAGCAGTTTTAAAGAAAATGGAGGACAAGGCTAAGTCTATGCAAACTGTTAAAGATTTTTGCAGGTGCAGCCTCCAAGTTTAGTAGAAATTGGCCTACTAAGGGATGGACATATCCTGCTTATGATTCCCAGTCTAGGGGTAGGTCTAGACGTGGTAGGGGCAGAGCTCAAGGTTCTTTTAGGCCTAGAACAGGGAGTTCTCCTGCTCAGACTTCTGGTGAGGGCAGGGGTCAGTCCTTTCGTAAACAGACCCAATGACCTACCTTTTCAGCTGCCAGTACATTCTCGCTTGGCAGCACCTTTGGGAGGAAGGCTGGCTCTTTTCAAAGAAAATTGGGATTTAATTACCCAAGACAGATGGGTTTTGGATATCATTCACCACGGTTACAGGTTTTATTTCCATACCTTGCCTCCTTTCAAAGGCATGCCAGACATTCCTCCTCTACAAAGAAAAGAGGCTCACAAGCAAATTTCTCTGTTACTCCAAATAGGGGCCATTCAGCCAGTTCCTGTGCCAGAAAGGGGCCTAGGATTTTATTCTCGCCTGTTCCTAGTACCAAAGAAGGGGAACATGTGGAGACCAATTTTGGATTTATCTATCCTCAACACTTATTTGGACATTCCCAAGTTCAAAATGTTGACGTTACAACAGCTTTTACCTCTGCTGGGCAAGATCACTGGATGGTAACTTTAGATCTCAAGGAAGCTTACCTTCATGTGCCTATCAGACTAAGTTGCAGGAAGTATCTGCGTTTTCAGCTGGAAATTCTCATTATCAGTTCTCTGCATTGCCCTTTGGCTTATCTACTGCCCAGAGTATTCACAAAGGTTCTGGCTCCAGTGATAGCTTACTTCAGGCTAAAAGGAATTCAAATCTATCCTTACTTGGACGACTGCCTGATTCTGGCTCAAGAAAAGGAAGACCTTTACAGCATTTGGAATATGTGATAGCAGTGCTAAGATGCCTAGGGTATTCTGTGAACGAAATAAAGTCCAGTCTAGTACCCTCTCAAGACATGTGCTTCCTGGGTGTGAGACTGAATACAGCAGCCCAGATGGCCTTTTTAACCCCGGACAAACAAAAGAATCTTTCCATTTACTTCCATCAACTATCTCTTCAGTCCGGGCTGACTGCAAGGACAGTCCTTCAAGCCTTAGGGTTCATGGCATCTTGTATTCTGGTGCTTCCCAATGCCAAACTGCATATGAGGAAGCTGCAATGGTATCTCAAAAATGTATGGACACAGCACTGCCAGGATTTGGACACTGTCATTCAAATAATAACTTGCATTCAACAGGAATTTTGTGGTGGGCTCAGGAATGTCACCTAAACAAGGGACTCTCTGTGACCCGCCAGAGGCGAGTCAGATTCTAACGACAGATGCCTCAGACATTGCTTGGGAGCTCATCTAAATGGAAAGTGGATACAAGACAAGTGGCCTGCCAGACTACAGCATCTACATATCAACATGAAGGAGATGTTAGCAGTCCAGTTTGCATTAATGGCTTTCAAGGAGTTACTTCTTCCAGGGCAGGTGTTGATTCTAACAGACAACACAACTGTCATGTGGTACATCAACAAACAAGGGGGAACACATTCTTACCCGTTGTGCAGACAAGCAATGATTTTATGGGAGACTGCGCTCAGCTTGCAACTAACTCTTCAGGCAAGGTTTCTGCCGGGAGCACAGAACTCCTTAGCAGATGTGTTAAGCAGACAAATCATGGATCCCCACGAGTGGAAACTGGATCTTCATGTATTTCAGAAATTGACAGTGTCATGGGGAACTCCAGACATAGATCTGTTCGCTTCTCCACTAAACCACCAGCTGCCAAAGTTTTGCACAAAGAGGTTTCATCACACAGCCTGGAAAGTGGATGCTCTTTCTTTCAGTTGGAAAAATCTTCATGTGTATGCCTTTCCACCTCTGCCTCTTCTCCCAAAGGTGCTCCTAAAGGTCAGACATGACAAGCCAAGGATGATTTTAATAGCTCCAGATTGGCCTCGGCAACACTGGTACCCATTACTGAGGAGTCTGGTAAGGATGCCTCCATGGCCTTTACCTTTGATTCCACACCTGTTGTCTCAGAGGGACGGTCACCTGCTCAATGTCAAGCTTCACTCTCTTCATCTAACAGCCTGGCATATTCTGTTTTGAAACACAGCAGGTCTCAACTTCCTCAACAAGTTTTAAATGTGATTATGGAAGCCAGAAGACCTAGTACAAGGAAAGTGTGCGAGAAAATGGAAGAGATTTTATTTTGGAGTGCAGCAAAGATTTGGAGATTTCTGAGCCTAATTTGAGTGTGGCTCTTCAATATCTTACTGAGTTATTGGACAAAGGTTTGTCGTTCTTCCATTAAGATTCATGCTGCAGCAATTTCAGCTCACTATGATTGTGACCCACCATTGTTTTCATCCTTTGTTCAAGCAATTTCTTAGAGGGGCAAAGAATATAAGACCCCCAACGAGAGCTCCTACTCCTGCTTGGGATCTCAATTTTGTGTTGGAGAAACTTACTCTACAACCTTTTGAGCTCAAGTGCTACTGCTGAATTGAAATACTTGTCATGGAAGACAGCTTTTGTTGGCCATTACTTCTGCAAGAAGGGTTTCTGAATTGCAGGCCCTTATGGCGGTAGAGCCTTTTGATTTTCCATAAGGATAGGGTATCATTACGCACTAATCCTTCCTTTATGCCTAAGGTGGTTTCTAGTGTGGCTTTAAACCAAACTATTCATTTGCCTACTTTTTATGCAGATCCCCAAAATAAGGGGAAAAGATTTTGCACACTTTAGATGTACACAGGCAATTGCATTATTATTTAAGCAGGACTAAGGATTTTAGGCAGTCTCAGCAGTTGTTTGTTTCTTTTGCTTTGAGTTCTCAGGGCAAGCCTGTGTCAAAACAAACTATTTCTAAGTGGATTGGGTTTTGCATTGCATTTTGTTATTCCCATCATGGCAAGGAGATTCCAGCTGGGATTAGGCCTCATTCCACTAGAGCTACTGCCACTTCAACAGCATTTCTAAGGGGGGTGGCAACTAAGGATATTTTGGAGGCAGCTACTTGGAGTTCAGTGCATACTTTCTCTAAGCATTATCACCTTCCTCTCTACTCTAAATCTAGGGCTGGTTTTGCCACAGCTATTTTGCAAGGCATGTTGACAGCTCCTGCTTCCTTATGATTTGCCAGCCTCCCTTACCTCTGCTTTGGGATTCTACCCAATGGTTAGGACTGCAGCAATGTGGAATGAAGAACATAGTACAGTTTTGTACCTACCATAAATGTAGATGTTCGAGGATCCACATTGCTGCAGTCCAATTTACCCTCCCTCCTTCCCCTCTGTGTTTAGGGGTGGTTGTGTAGGTGAGTTTATACTTTTGTAATTTTGTATATATTGTACATATTTTTGGTGCAGGATTGTTTGGGGTTTTTGGTTTTGGCCTTGTCTTTTTAGGGTCTTCTGACATCTGGGGCAAGAAAAGACTGAGGATATGACGCCGTCATGATAGTACCCTGACGTACTGACGCCAGTCTACGCGCCTTGACCGACGCCAGCCATATACTTTGGTATTCGGGCCGACTGGGACAGCGGACTACCCAATGGTTAGGACTGCAGCAATGTGGATCCTCAGACAATTAAATTTATGGTAGGTACAAAACTGTACTTTTGTACCTACCATAAATGTAGATGTCCTCGAACTGGATAGCATCTGCAGTCAGGATTACCCTCCTCCTTCCCTCTGTGGTACTCCTAGGTATTTACCCTCCTAATAGCTAGCTGGCTGGGGAGTCTCTTATGGTGTATTTGTTTGTATATATGTACATACATGCTTATTTTTTGTCTTTGCCTTCTATCTTTTGGAAACATTGGCATTTACCCAAAATTTAGCCTTCCAAGAGGGCAACTGGCATCTGGGGCAAGAAACACTGAGGAAAATGGCCGGCTGATGCCTTTATACCGAAGACCAAAGAAGACTGGGGACCTTTTTTGCCTACCGGGTTTTTTTGAAAAGGGGGAAAACAACTTGTGGGGGCCCAAAAACCCCATAAAAATTTCCCCTCTTTCTTTTGGTTTGGCCCCAAACCCCGTTGAGTTTTCACCCGTTTCTTTTCCCCCCGGCCTTCGGGTGGATTTTTGCAGTTTTTCCCCTTACAAATGGGGTCCCCCGCCAGGGAAATTTCGGGGACCAAATCGGTCCGTTTCGCCGGGGGCAAACCCGAATTCTCAGTTTTCGGAAAAGGCCCTTTTAGCCCCATTTTCCCAGGCCCCCTTTTTCCCCGGGAAGCCCGTTTCCGCCTTTTTGGGTTTTAGGAATTACAAAACCCTTTTTTCAAACCCCCAAAGCTGTACCCCGCAGCCTTTCTTTAAGGGCCTTTTTCCCGGGAAAGGAAAACTTTTAAAACTTGTGGGAAACCCCCCAAAGGCCCCTTTTATTAAAGTTTCCCTAAAAAATTTTTGGGCCCAACCCTAGCAGGGGGTTTTTCCTTTTTTCCGAAAAAAAAACCTTTGGCCGGAGCCCCGAACCAAATTTTTCCCCTGATTTTCCCCATTATCGCCGGGCCTCCGACCCTTTTTTAAAAAGCGAAAAATCCCCCCTGTCTCCCCGAAAGGAATTTTTTTAAACCGCATGCCTTAGGGAAAACCAAGGCGGGCCTTTTCAGCCGAAAAATTTTTGGGGGCCTTTTTAATTTTCCCCAAACTGGCCCTTCTAAATCCAGTTCTTTTTTTTTTTGGAATTTAAAAGCCACCCCTGGGTTTTTCCAACCCCCGCCCCGTGACTAAGGGCCCCTCAACCCCTTTATTAAAAGGCCCCTTAGCCAGCCCCCGGGCCCAAATTGTGCCTGCCAAAACCCTTTTAAAGGGCCCCGGTCCTTTTTGGGTGGGGAAAATTTTTTAATTGGATCCCAGCCCCAATTTAAACGGGCCTTTCCCTTTCCAAAAAGAGACCCGACAGAACCCCAAAAGTTCCCTGATGGTTCCCCTTTTATAAAAATTTTAGAAAACATAAAATCCGAGGTTTCCTTTTTAAAAGGGGGTTTATGCCCGGAGGCCTTCCTTTAGTCCCATGAGGAATTTTTGGGGAAACCTTTCATGGTTGAAAAAAAAAATTTCCCGCAGGGGGAAAAATTTTAGACTCCAGGGAAAAAGGCTTTTTTGGCCCCCCCTACATTTTCCAAAAATAAAAAGGGCCCTTTCAAAAAAAGTTTTTTTCGGGTTTAATAAGGTTTAAGAGGAAATGGCCCCCGAAATTTTCCTTTTCCGGGGGCCCCAAGGTTTTAAGGGCCGGAAACTTTAAACCCAAAAAACAATCCTTTTCCTCCCGGGACCATGGGAAAAGGCCCCAAAGCGAGGCCACAAACCCCCCCCCTGAAAGGAAAAAACCCGGCCCTTGGGTGGGGTAAAAGGGAAAAACTTGGGACCCCTTGGCAAAATTTGGGGGTTTTTAAAAATGGCCAAATTTTTTAAAACAAAAACAAGGGTTTTGCAAAACCCTTTAAAAAAAGGTTCCCTTAAAATCTTTAAAAAAAAAAATGCCCAAAATAAAATAAAGGGAAAGTTAAAAAAAATTCCCTTTAAAAATGTGGGGCCCCATGGGGCAAGGAAAAGGTTTTTAGATCCCTGGACCGGAAAGAAAAAAAGGAGACCATTCAGGTGGGGGCTTAAAAACCCCCCATTTTTCCAAAATTTAAAAGCTTTTATGCATTTTCCCCTTTGGGGGAAAGGAATTTTTTGGTTCCCCCCAGATCTAAAGGGGGAAGAGAAAAACCCAAAATTTTCAAAGTAAAGATTTCTTCAGGTTTAACCTTTCCCAATTTAGCAGGCCCTTTTGGGCCATCCAAAAATTTTTCCAAAAACCCTGGCTCAGAAGGGGGAAAAAAGGCTTCAAAAGGGCCCAAAATCCCCTCCGGGTGCCTTTCAAGGGGCCCAATGGGAGGTTAAAAAAGGGGGCAACCGCGCAAACCCAAAACCCCCAAATTTAAAACAACTTCCAAACCCCCAAAAATAACCTTTTTGGGGGGAACCACCAAAAACAAAGGGACCCTTAGGAAAAAAAAACCCCCTTTTTCTTGGCATTAACAAAGGGAAAAAAGGAAGAAAATATGCCCAAAGGTTGGGTTCCATTTCCCTAATCTTCCAAAGAGAGGAATGGAAAACCCACCAAATTTTTTCTCAAAAAGAAGCCTAAAACCAAAAAATTTTCCCCCTAATTAAAAAGGGCCCGGAAAAGGGGGTCCCTATGGGGGAAAAGGTTTTAAAACCCCGGGTTTCCCCCTTCCAAGAAAAGAAAACAAAGGGGCCTTTTAGACCTTCCCCTTTACCATTTTTCCAAAAAACAAAAGGGTTTTACCCAAGCCCGCTTCCCCTTTAAAAAAGCTGGGGAAAAAATTTTGGGTGGGAATTTTAGAATTTTTCCAAAAAAGGCATTAATTGGACGCCCCCATAAGGGGCCAACAAAAGGGGGAAAACCTTTAATTTCCTTGGGAAGGACCAGGAAGGGGTTATCAAATTTTCAGGGAATTTTTTCCCTTTGGCTTTTTAAGCGCCCAGGGGTGCCCCCGAAATGCCCGGGATCCGAATTTGCCATTCCAAAAAATGGGGGAAACCCAAAAATTTTTCCCCCCCCCCAAAACCCGCTTTAAAAAAAACGCAAAGGATTTTCCCCCAAAAGCCCTTTGGGGTATCCATTTTAATTAAAAATAAGGGTTTATTTTCCCCCCTTCCTTTTGGGTGCAACTGGGAAATCAAAAGGAAAAGGCAATTTCCCAACTCCCGAAAGGAAAAACAATTTTCCCATTCTTGGGGGATTTAACAAAAGGCAAACCCCACCCCAAATGCAAGAAAAACTCAACTCCTTCATCCAAAAATGAAAATTTTGGCCCTATGCCGGGGCCCTTAAAACACAATTAAACCCAAAATTTTTCCCAAAAAAGCAACCAGGGCCCAGAAACCCAAAAAATTTTCCCCGCCTGGAAAAAGATTCCTTTGGAGGCCCGCAAAAAAAGAAATTTTTCTGGAAAAAAGCCAACCAAAAAATACGGCAGATTTTTTCCCGGCCTGGGTTACCCATCAAGGAAATGCATCAAGGGTTTTTTCAAGAAACCCGCTTTTTCCCCCCTACCCCCCAATTTTTAAAGGAAAATTAAAAAATTAAAATCCCCGGAAACCAAACCCTTTCCCAAGGGATTGAATTTTTCAGGAAAAGACAAAACCCCCTTTTGGAACCCCAACAAAAAGGGGAAATTCAATCCCCTTTTCCCTGGAAAATGGCCCTTTCCCGGGTCAACATTCAGCAAGAATTTTGTACCGGAAAAGAAAACCCCCCCTACCCCCAAAAAATTAAGAGAACAAACCACAATGCCCAAGGTGGTTATCCGATTTCTTTAAAAGGGGAATTCCACCAAATAATTTTTCCCCCCCCACAAACCCGGGAAAAAAAGACGGAACCTTGGTTTTAATGGGCTTCCTACTTTTTTGGAAAACCAAGCCAAAAGAAATTTACCACTTCCCTTTTTAAAGCAAAAAAGGGGAAAAAAATTTTAAAAAAAAACCCAAAGGATAAAATTCTTGATTTTTTCCCCCCAGGAAAAATTCCAAGAAAAACCCCTTGGGTACCCATTGCTTAAAGGGGTGGCTCGGGAAAAAATAGGGCCTACCCCCGGGTCCCATTTCTTTCCCCAAAAAAATTTTCCAACTCCCGATCCCCGAAAATTTGCCAAATGCCCGGAAATTAAAATAACCCCAAAATTAAACCCCTTTCCCAAAAGGGTTTTGGACTAATTTGGGAGGGGAGACCTTAAACAAGAAAGTTTTGCCACCCAAAAAGGAAAAATTCCATTTGGAAGACTGCAAAGGAAAATTTTTTGGACTCCCGGGGAAATTTTTCCCTCCTTAGTACTTTGGGGTCTAAAGGTGTTTTTTTTATAAGTACATCATGCTTTTTTTTTTGCACTATTTGGAAAAAAATTTTCTTTTCCCTTTTCCTTCCAAAACAGGTTTTTGGGGAAAAAAAAACCTAGGAAAAATTGGGGCCCCCCTGGGGTTTCCCTTTTAAAAATTTCACTTCCCCTAACCAGCAAGGCAACCCCGAATTTAAAAACCAATCCTGGAAGGGCCCCTTTGGAAAAACTTCAGAAGAATTCCCCTTGGAAAATCACATTTAAAGGAGGGACAAAAAACCCTTTTTTTAAACTTCCTTTTTAAAATTTTTTGGTGGTTTTCCCCCAAAAACCAAAATTTTTTTTTCCCGGGTTTATCCAAAAAATGATTAAAAAGGTTCCCCTTTTTTTACACTTCCCAAAACCCAAAAGGGAACAGGGAGAAAAACTTTTATTTGATTTCCCCAGGGCCCCGTAATTAAACCCACAGGCTAATAATGAAAAATTTAACCCCTTTTAACATTCCAAGGAAAAGGAAAAAACCCTTTTTCCCCCAAAACAGACTTTTTTCCCCCAAAGGTGGAAATTCCAAAAAAATTTTTTCCCCAAAGGAAAAAATCCAAAAACAAAGGCCTTCCTTTAAGGGAAAACCACTACCAAAAAGCAGAATTTTTTTACCAAGGGAAATTTAGGGCCTTTTTTCTTGGACCCCCTTTATTAAAAAATTTTTTTAACTTAAATTTTTCCCTTTTTTACTTAAAAAATCTTGGATTTTTTCAATTTTTTTTTTTCAAAGGTCCCTAGCTTTTAAAATTTAAAAAATTTTCCCCCTTTGTTTAAAACAGGTTTCTAAAATTTAAACTAGTTCACCTTAAACCTAATACCCTTTTTTACCATTAAAATAAATTTTATAAACAACTTGCAGTCAATTTCCCAAAACCCCCCTTCCCCAAGGCCCTGGGGTTCCCGCCAAAAAAGCAAACCGGGCAATTAGTGTTTATTTTAAAATTTCCCCTTGCCATTGGTTTGTTTTCACCCCTTTAAAAATTTTTTTTTTTTTTTTTTTTTATTCTTTTTTTTTTTTTTTTTATTTTTTTTTTTTTTTTTTTTTTTTTTTTTTTTTTTTTTTTTTTTTTTTTTTTTTTTATTTTTTTTTTTTTTTTTTTTTTTTTTTTTTTTTTTTTTTTTTTTTTTTTTTTTTTTTTTAAAAAAAAAAAAAAAAAAAAAAAAAAAAAAAAAAAAAAAAAAAAAAAAAAAAAAAAAAAAAAAAAAAAAAAAAAAAAAAAAAAAAAAAAACAAAAAAAAAAATAAAAAAAAAAAAAAAAAAAAAAAAAAAAAAAAAAAAAAAAAAGTAAAAAACAAAAAAAAAAAAAAAAAAAAAAAACAGGTTTTTTTTTCCCTTTATTTTTTTCCCTTTATAAAAGTTTTTTAAAAGCCCAAATTTTTTCCAGAATTTTTTTTTAATTGGTGTTCTTAGAAAAAAATTTTTTTAAGGTTTTTTAACTGGTTTTCCTTGTTTTTCCCCGTTTTCCCCTCCAAACCCCTATTTTTTTTGGCTTCTGATGACAAGACAACCTGTCTAGAACTACGACGTATCAGAATGAGAAAACATTGATTCTGATATTCGGGCCAGCTGAGGGCTACCACAGTAGGGATAACCCACAGCTGATGACTGCAACAGTGAATACACTCTAACATCTACGTTTATGGTAAGTTTACACAACTGTACTTTCTCTCTTCTTTTGGAAATGGCTGTGGGCAGTTGGCGCAAGCTTCCTCACAGACTGTATCTACTCCCACAAGAACAGGGATGTTTATCATCCAAAATCAAAATTAAGACTAGAACCAAGGTAAACACCTCTAATAAACTAAACGGATTCTGGTAAATGGCTTCAAGTTTGAGAACACCACAAAAAATCACCAGTTCGAACAGCAGTATATCTTGGGATTTTATTCCACAGAATTTAGCTCTTTTGTCTTACTAGAAGACTTCATTAGAGTAAAGACACTCATTTTTCCACTTGATTTATACTAGTCATTCCACAAATGAAGAATAATCATTGGCAGAAAATTTTATACAATTTTCTGACTTTACAAAGTCCAAACTAGCATTGTTAAAATTAAAAAAATTTGCAGCAAAATAATGTTAATAAAAGCACGTTTGTAAAAACATAAAAATATATTTTCATAGTTCACACTTATTCCTAATACCATTTTTTTATTGGAAACCCAATTTACGTACATTTTATAACACAACTTAGCAGCCCTCTTTTTTAATACAGGACACAGCAAAAGTTGCCCATTAAGCCCTGGGGATGTCCCTGCATTTAACTGCAATTGCCAGAACAATTCAGTGTACTTCATTAAAGTTTCCCATTGTCCACCCTTCGGGTTTGGTTCAACTTCCTCTTAACACCCAAAATAAAAATCTCCCATAAGGACAGTCTTTCATATTCTTATAAAGTGCATTAGTTTCCATACATTTAGAAATTTCATAATGGTGTTCTTAGACTCTAGTTTTTAACTGTCTTGTCTGTTTTCCTCACATATTAGGCTGAACACATTTGACAGAAAGCCAAGTAAACGACCCCTTTGGATGTACAATTAAAACTGTTATTGGCTGTTAGAGTTCTGTATAGTATTTAACTGGATTTCTTATCTATGGGCCATGTGTTTACATTAATTACACATCCCACACTTAAAAGTCCCCACTTTCCCAAGAGGGTTCTTACCACCGTGTGTGTTAGAAGCCCCTTCAAGTAGGTTTTTTATATTGGTCACTCCCTTATACCCAAAAAGGAGGGATCTGGAGAAAACGTCATGTCTTTTAGGCATTATAGAAAAAATATGCTAATATTTCTTTATAATTCTTTGGATTTCTTTGCTGTTGGAGCCATACATAAAAAATCAGGGACCTTGCAAAGTTATCCTTTGGTCCACTTTGGGAAGTACTCCTACCATCGGGTAGCTGCAGGTCTTATATTTGGAGTTCTCATGGCCTTGGGCTTTTAAGTCTGTCTGTTAAATCAGAGGAACCAAGTAATGGGATATAATTTATACCCCATCCTTTTTCAATTTCATCCTTCACATTTTTAATCATCCATTCTGGATAACCCTGCTCAATAAACATCTAGACCACAAAACGTAGTTCCTGTTCCAAGTCTTTTACATTAGATGTCATACAGACAATATGCACCAAATTGCCTTTTAATGATACTTCTCTTCTGGTGGAAGGGGTGGTTACTTGTGTAATGTAGGTAAGACTTAGTAAAATTACTCTTCCTATAAATCTTCAATTTAAATGTAACCAAATCTTTCTTTAATTTTACATCCAAGTAGCTTACTTTCTCTGTTCCAGCATTATGTAAATCTCAAAAATTCTGTAGTTTGGTTTATGTAGGTATCTAGTTCATCCCTAGTACCTTTCCAGAGAATGAAGATGTCATCCAAAAAGCGTACGTGCAGTAGCATTTTGGAATAGTGTAACACCAAATTTGCAAATGAGGGGGGCACAAGCCACCCCCATGGCAATGCCACCTGTATGTTTATAGTAACCGCCTTTGTAGAAAACAAAATTGTTGCCTAACACCAGTTCTAAAATATCCATAGCTAACTGCAGTTGTGTGTTAAATGCCTAACAGACCTGATGTTTTCTCCAGATGCTCCGCTTTTTGGGTATAAAAGAGCCCCCAATATAAGAAACCTATTTGAAGGGGATTCTAAGGAACAGGGTGGTACTGTAGTATACTGTACTGTAATATAGAGATCCAACATTCAGAAAAACACTGACTGGTCTACCTGATTAGTTATAATTCCCTAACTAACTAAAGAACACTTTCCCTGATCTAAACTAAATTACTACAACAGAGCAAAGGCAGGCTTACAGTTCTTGGTGAGTCCTTTTTGGGTATCCACTGCACAGTTCAACTGACTTCAGCAGGCTCTTTTATAGACTAGCCTGTCAACTGTTCCATTTAGTTTTCATTTCATATTTTTAAATTCAACCAACAGCTGTTTTCTGAAAGTTCTGTCCTGTCTTTCAGCTTCTGACAGTAACACATAGCAACTGTCAACTCTGATGACATTATTTGCTGATCAGCTGAATCTGAGACCATTTGCCTTTAGAATCTCTTCACAAACATGCACAGTTAGAAATGTAAAAGGACACTGTTCAAGTTTTTAAAACATTCTGTTCAAACAGATCATAAATCAACATGTAAGAACTTGTTTTACAATATCATAGCTAGTCTTGCTGACATAAAATGCACAGTTCAGTGTGAAATTATGTACAAAAACTCAGCCAGACATGCTAGGACAAACAAGTGTCTAATTTCTTCACAATAATGGTTGTGATAATGCATAAAATGCAAGTAACAGAGCTGGTAGAGGAAGTCTTCTGCTCCCGAAGACATTAATTTTAAGTTACTTTTACAACTTATGTCTGACGACCAGAGCTTCTTTCTCTGAACAGACACTGGGTACCATGAATTAATGTAATAATTCTCTTCCTCATCGGTCGCTTCTCATTCACTAATATGAGTCTTGACTAACGGTCGATATAATTAGTAAAGTTCCTAGGTATTTGTTTAGGATTTTTTTGATAGAATTTAGAAGGTGTCCAAAGGTACCAGATACTGTCTGATAAATTGTACTCCTGATATAGAACCATGCAGAGTTCATGGGGGAAAGTTATGCTATGCTGTACATAATTTGAATAGATAAATGAGATTTATATGTC
>NC_056748.1:919544375-919556436 GCF_019279795.1 Protopterus annectens | reverse complement strand
GAGACCAAATTGCATATAAACATTCTAAAGGAAGTGAGGAACGAGTTTCAATCCATTTAAAACAGTTTTCACTAGTGGCGATTGCATTTCAGACGAACATGGCAGTTGCCGCAAGTACTGATCATAGTAGAGGAACATGGCTACTTACCTGTTGTACAGAGAGGCCATATGAGGTGTGGGAACAGGTGAGTCTTCCGACTTCACTTCCTCATTGCAGCACAGGGATTCCAGCACATGTTGGCCAACAGCTCATTCGATCAGTCTAGAGTCCTCAGCAGATGTGGTCCTAAATCCTCCAGTGGCGAAGAGATTTTTGACAATTGGGTCCCCTGACAGTGCTGCTGCTGTTTACACTTTCCCAGCACACTAGATACAGGCGCGAATTGCTTTGCCTGATCCCTCCTCAGGGAAGTAATCAGAGGTGCCTGCTGGCCCCAGCTGGGTCTCCTTTCATATACCCTCTATTTCCCCCCTAATGGCCCAAGGTTCCACTAAAAAGGAATTACTAGGTTGAGGACTCAACACTCCTAACACCTACAGCCTATCCTTGTAGTTTCCCACTAGTCTGAGTCTCTTTCAAGTATCCCCTTGGGTACTGGATCCCTAGGTCTGATTTTACATCCATTAGACTTCCTCTCTCAAAACTTCAAGACCGTTCATTAACAGATGGTTCTTCAATTCAAATTATTTGAAAACCATTCCAGGCCATCCCATTCAACATATCAATTCGCCTCCCCCCAAACCCTACTTTCAAAAATACCAGTGATTAGTAAAGGGTTTTCTATCTGAATAGCTTAAATCTTCTCCATTTCTGCTTCCAGTACCAGATGCCTGGCATTTCCCCGTCTCCTCCCTTTTCCAAGCAGGAACCAAGTTTTTCCGTCCAAACTACAGTTGGTGACTTCTTTCGACTGTACCTTTTCTTCTCGCTTTTGCTGCATTTATGGAAGAGTTTTTTCACCTTTGGTCTCCCAATTAAGGTCCCACACTTGCTCCATGGGACCTCGTGCCACTTTTGCGGTCCACTGGCAGGCGGAAGATTCCTTTAGAGCTTACTAAGTTTTCGCGGCTTTGATTTCGCAAATGCTTGGAAGATGACCCACTTCCTGGTGACTCTACCTTGGCTGGGAGGTGGGAACTGTAAGCACTCTTGATTACTTTTCGCTTGCGATTTTCACCGAGACCAATTCTCTTGGGATGAACCCCTCCTTCTTGCCAAGATTGGCAAATCATGCCAAACCAGCATACGAATTCGAGCATCTTCTTCCTCAACTATTCAACAAGGAAATTATATCACTTACCTTGGATATTTCACTGAATAGTATGGTTCTACCACCACCATAGGATAAAAGTTTTTCATAGGTCAGAGCAATAGCTCTGTGGCTTTCTCCTAAAAAGCGTAGCCTTCAGGTTCTAAGGTGTTTTCTTTTCTAAATGGATATCTAGCTGCATCTCTGCTGTCTGTGATCTTAATCACTTAGCAAGGGTTCCCAGGAAACATCAGGCTGTTCACTGGTCCCATTGTTTAGGGCTTTTTATTGGCATTTGTACTGCACCACTTGAATGTATCACACATTTTTATTTCTCACTACAAGTTTGGTCTGGTTTCTGGGAGCGGGCTTCCCTTTTGCCTACACTGTGCTCCGGCATGTCCTTCTTTAAGCCTGGGGATTATGTGTTGCTTTGTGGGGCTCCTGATCTATCATTGATAGGTGACTTGAATGCCCATCGGTTGATTTATGTACTTGGCATCTGTGTTATCCTACGTATTCATTCTTCATACCTTCCTCTGAGTCTCCCTACTGCTTGCAGATTGAGGAAAAGAGACTGGGGTTTCTCCCTCCCTAGTCTTATTAGAACCGTACTGAGCACATTGCAGCAAGCTCAGTCTGCCACAGGGGGTCAGAGATTTTGGAGCATCATGGGAAATGGAGGAGCTAGAGCCTTGGCTCCATCTGGTATTTTACGGCTTGGATCCAAGACCCTGGCGTGATGAACTGATGATGTGTGTCTCTTCAGTACCAGTTAGCTAAATCGCGTGGCCTCTATTTTTTGCAGGGGGGCAAGCCTCACTGCACTTCCACACCCCTGCTAAATAAATATACCAACTCCAAAAATCGTACTACCGTGAGGAAAATAGTAAATTTCCCATTCCGCACTCTATAGTGATCTCCATTCAAAGATTCAAAACTTCAGTCTTGTAAAGTGCTCTACCGTTTTGCAATTGAAGTTTTAGAGCACAAAACTTCAGTCTTATGGTCTCTACCGTTTGCAATTCGAAGTTTTGAAACTTCGAGTTAGTGAGGGGAATCCATACACACACACACAAGTGTGTGTGTCTTCTTCTCCCCTATATATATATATATATATATATATATATATATATATATATATATATATATATATATATGGGTCTACTTGAAATGGCCGACCTTTTCAGAATGTAAAAAACCACCACAAACGAGACTATTATGATCGAAACCATTAAAGTAATGCTTCCACCATACAAAAAAAAAACCCACAACAAAATCTTACCATCACGCTGCAAGTGTGTGTGTGTGTGTGTGTGTGTGTGTGTGTGTGTGTGTATATATATATATATATATATATATATATATATATATATATGTGTGTGTGTGTGTGTGTGTGTATATATATATATCTAGAGTGAGAGAAATATGTGCACAGAGATGTATAGATATAAAGATATAGATAGACTGATATTTTTAGATATATATAGATATAGCTATAGATAGATACAGATGTAGATGCAGATAGATATATAGATGTGTATATATGCACATACATGATATAACTGTTTATGTAGATACGTGTGTGTGTATATATGTGTATGCGTGTGTGTAATGTGTGTGTGTGTGTGTATATATATATATATATATATATATATATATATATATATATATATATATATGAGGAATGGAAGATAGAGTCGAGAGAGAGAGAATGACTGCTAACTCAACACCACCAGCCCCATGAAGGAAATGGAGAAAAAGCACTGATTGTGTTGTGTTTATGTGTGTACATAGATATGTATATCTATAGAGAGAAAGAGATTTATAGACTGCTACTAGGCTAACGACCCAAGGGGGCTTTCTAAGCCTACAATGATGTCTGTATTTGAACAGGGCATTGAGAGACAGGCATTTATAAGCTACCTCTGTCCATAAAGGACATGGGTGCCAGCCCCAGTATAAATATCCTATTCCTCATCCACTGGTTTAGTTTGCACTTTAACTGGGTAATAGACAAAACTCTGCTTCAAATGGATGGGAAGCCTGTTTCATAGGAGGAGTAGACTCTTGGCCACATCTGTCTCTACAACATGTTCTGTTTTTGTTACAGGCAAAATTTCGGTCCCTAGACCTTGTATTATTGGCTATTGTTTGACTTGCAAACATGTAGGAGATTAATAAGTCTGGGGTTTGCAGATGCCTTGTAAGCCAGGCATAGATCAGCAATCTGTAGGAGACTGAGTGGAGGGAAAGGGCTTTAAGGCACTCTGCAAGCGGCAAGTTTGTTATGCCTTGTATTCTTTTTGTAAGGAACCTCTGAGGTTGCTCTAGTTGTTGAATATGCCTGGTCAGGTACATACCAAAGGGAGCATTGTACTCTGATTGGTCTGATAAGGGTGCAGTACAGTGAGATAAGGACCTCTTTGGACCTAGATACCATGCCCTTAAGTAGAAGTTGCACAACATAAAGGATTTCCTCGCCACTGTGGTCATGTGGTGGTCAAAGGTAAGGCTGCTGTCTACATACGTACACAGATACCTGACCACTGGGTTGACTCTTAGGGGTGTATTAACAACATGGTAATTAGTCGGGATGGTTGACGTCTCAAAGTATACAGTTATGCATTTCTTAGCATTCAGTGCAAGACCATGGCTTTGGCACCATTTGTTGGTTAGAAATGGACCTTCTTGAAGAATGCTAGTGTCTGCAGGAGAGTTAATGATAACCTCCAGCTTGCAATCATCCACAAACTTGGTCAGCCGTAAATCTTCAGCATTTGCTTCCATTTCAAAGAAATAGATGTCAAAAAGGAGCGGGCCCAGTATTGAGGTGGCCTATCCTATTTTGACCTCTTGGGTCCTATCATTGAGCGGGTTTTCTATCTAGTGGGTGATAGAAATGTTTATCCCCAAGTTAGTGAGCTTGTCTGTGATGCCTTAGTGGGGCATTGTATCAAAAGTATTGGCCAGGTTGAGGTAGGCTGTGTGCACAGCCTTACCTTCATCCAGTGCTGTGATGACCTTCTCAGAAAGTCCACCAGATTTAATAGGCATGACCTTCCTTTAACAGAGCTGAACTATGATGGGTTCAACATTTGTAGGTTACCTGTGTCCTCATTAATTATGTCCATAATTATTCTTTTTCATGGCCTAACATATGAGGCTGGTAAGACTTGTGGGCCTATAGTTAACTGTATCAGTGGTTGGACCTCCTTTGTGCTGGGGAATGACAGTAGCCATCTTCCATTCCTTGGGGACAAGACCTGACTGAAGGCTTCAGTTGAATTCAGGTGGACCATAGAGGTCATGTTTCGTACTATTTATTAAACATCCTGGTATGTTATTGGGGCCCATCGATGCAGTGTTGTTGACCTTGGAAAGTGCATTGATGACCTGTTCCCTAGTAATAGTTGGGGGGATTATGGTATGTGGTATTTCATATGTCCTGTCAGAGTGGGGGGAGAAATTTGAGCTGAACCTATAAGCCAAAAGGATGGCAATTGCCTCCAGTTTAGTGTGGGTTATGCCATTTACAATAAGTTGTGTGCATTGTTGTATATTTCCCCTAAGGTTACAGGCATAGCTGTAGAAAGATTTTTGGTTGTCTTTTGCCTGAGAAGCTATTTTTTTTTTATTTAACCCTTGAAGTATTAATTAACCCTCTTTGCTTCCTGTTTAGTTTGGTCAGGGGATCTGTATCTATGTCTATCTATATCTGTCTGTGTATATGTATGTATATGTATATGTGTGTGTGTGTGTGTGTGTGTGTGTGTGTGTGTGTGTATGTATGTATGTGTGTAATATATATATATATATATAGCATATATGCGGCATATATATATATATATATATATATATATATATATATATATATATATCTTGATAGATACAGACATGTCTGTGTGTACGTAAATTAAAACTTGCTTATTTCTAGACAGTATTGTTTTATACTGCGCCGTTCTCTAACTTTTAATGACCCATATATCACTGAAGTGGGACAGCATTGTCTCTCACCAGGCCTTCTGATTCTCAAGCTATAATAAATGTATAGTTGAGTTATTTTCTACTGCAGCCTGTTTCGATTGCACAGTTGTGTAAATGTCTAACTTTTGCCCTTGACTCTTACAGGCCTCCTTCAAGTGACAAAGCAGCATGTAAGGATACCTGTGTTTGCTATGATTCGACCTCGTGGAGGAGACTTTCTTTATTCTGATCGAGAAGTTGAAGTTATGAAAGCAGATATACACCTAGCAAAGAGTCATGGGGTCGATGGTATTGTGTTTGGAGCATTGAGGGAGGATGGCAGAATAGATGCAGAACTCTGTTCAGAACTCCTAGGTATAGAGATGCATGCTTTTTTCATAAATTTATAACTTTTTAAATTTCAAGCTATGTTAAGTTGATGGAATTGTACAAAACATAAACCATTTGCTTTGATGTGACATAATAGTTTGTCTAGAAATACAGCCTTATAAACTCAGTTGACTTCATAAGCTAGTAATTCATCAGTCATGATTGCAATTGTACTGTGCATATATTGAAAGGCACTGAGATTTGAAGAAAAGATATTTAAAAAGATCCTTGATTGACACTTTTCTTGGCATTAACAGAAGGCCAGAATGATAAGCCATTCACCAGTAGTGGCAGCACTCATTAATATTTTGATAAATTACTGCATTCTGTTATTTTCTGTGCTACTAGTTGCATCTGGTTTTGTGATGACACACAGATGTAAACAACCTCATGCCCCTTGATTTCTTTTTTGGTGTCAATCTAGTAGATTTTGGTGAATTTGTGACTGTTTGTTCCCTTCTGTCTACAGTTATGTTGGTTGAACTGCTTTGTTTCTCTCAAGTCTTGTACATTGGCTGTTGACTATAAAAATGCAGTTTGTAAATTATCCCTAGTGTAGCTGAGTGCACAGTAATTCAGACATAAGTGTTCAGACTGCAATGCTTGTGATTTTAATGAAATGTCTCTGTATTACATGCATAGCTCGGCTTCATATTTGCCAGTTGCAGTCCGTGTACAAGGTGTGTAGGACTTAATTGTTGTTGCGCTAGGTTATGTACTTTGCATTAATCTCAAAGAAAGTCAGACAGTGCTCCCTTGTGGTTTTTACCTCTTCCTGGCTGCTTTCACTGCAGTTTGTTCCATGGGGTGAAAGCCAGGCATTCCAGGTCTAAGTGATAACCCTATGGTCCATTCATTCCTGTCCAGGTAGCCCAGTTGGCCCATTTATTCCTCAAAAGTAGGAGTTGGGTAGTAGGGAGTGAGCCAGCTTTCTAGTACTGTTGAGTGATCTACCACTCCCCCGGGTGGGGTACTCTCTTCCCTTATATTTGTATGAGCTCCACAGAATGCTACCTGCTGCATGGAGCATGCCTCCACATGCTGACCTGGCTATATACTCATCCTCAAGCTCCACAGGTGCAGTACCTATTGAACCTGCTAGCTGCCACTAAATTGTGAGCTAGTGCCCCTGCCTTTCTCCGAAATGGTTGCGCTACCATGGCTGCTCACTCTCACACTCTAGCCAGCTCCATCATGTACCTGAGTCTCTACTTGAAATCTGGTTACCTGGGCAGTAATCAGGGCTTTATTCATCTATGCTATTGCTGCTAGCTTTGTGCTACCTTGTTAATGGAAAATGTAGAAATGGGAACAGTGGTGGGCTTTCATCTCTTTTTCCCCCCACAACACACACACTGTTGCCATGATCCTACAAGAGGCTGTAGCTAGGCAATGTGGAGTGACAAGGTGGAGACTTAACCTGGAAGTTGTTAAATAGAGCTTTGATTACTTGGGCAGCTATTGTTTTGTCCAGACCAACACTGTTAATATTTCCTTGTTTACAATGCACTACTGTGGGAAAGGATACATGTATGAACATTAAAAGGAAGCCACTTCATTCTATATCACATGTTACAGAGTGATCCCGAAGATCCAGACAGTAGGCAGCAGTACTAAGGGAGGAAGTAATGCTTTGTATAAGACATCCATGTGGATTCTGGTGATTCCGAATTGTAGAGTATTAAGCACATGTGAGGAAAACAATGGGGAGCCACTCGAATAATCACTGGTATTTCCTAGTTATTGTATGAACATAAATGTAGCGTCCACTCTGTACAGCAGAGTTCTGCAGCTTACTCTTGGAGTAGACCCTGTTAACATGTCAAATGTTTGTGCAGGTGTATGTGCCAAAGAGCATTGACGGCTAGATATGCTCAAAATAGACATGCATGTAATGTGTATCTATTCACTAAATAACATTTTACTGTATTAAACATTTTTGTTTCTGTGTTAACTGTGATAATTAACTGAAGGATACAGTATAGCCACTGCCCAGAAACATATTGATATCCAGCATTGTAGAGGATAACATATTTAACTTACAAAATATACTTCTCATGTAATAAACAATTTGAGTTTCATTAATAAACATACAGTAGCAAATAATTAGAACTGTATGCACAATAAAAAAAATAATTGCATTGAATTAAAACACAGTGAAATAGCCTAATTAGCAAACTGTTCACATATAAGAGCTACACTTGCAAAAAAAAATGTATGTATTTATCCAGCCATTGGCAATGGAACTACAAGATGAGTAGCTGCAGTTAGAAAAAGTCTGGGATACAAGATTTGAATATAATTTATATAGAGAGGGTACCAGACTGTTGAAGCACATCAGATTAGAGGAAGGCAGTGAAGCCACCAAAAAGTGAAGTAGCCTTTTATGTAAACCCAGTAAAATGAAGACTTCTGTTGCCAGACATATTAACAGTAGCTGAGGGTATTGAGGAAGAAAGCCAGTCTGATTGGTGATAGATGTAAAAGTGTAGATATTATTATCTAGAAGGATGGCTAGTATGCAAGGCCCAATACTGATAACTTATGGGTGGTGAACTGAGGGAACTGAGCAGTCTGTGTAAATCAAGTCCTATTGGGTATGAAATTTAAGGAAGTGATGAGTATCAATTTTGGAGCGAATATATAGCCAGGTTTGAGTGAAGGGACAAAGATTAGGTTCTTAAACAGTAATGTTAATAAATCTGAATACTTTATGGTCAGTAGCCAGTTGGCTATATGGAGAGTTTACCAGTGATATTCGTATTTAGGAACAAAGAGGATGAACCTGCAAAATTTGTTGGAGGCAGCATGAATGTAGTGTTGATTATTGAAGAAAGTATTACTACAAGTAGACAAAGACTGAATGACACCCTTACTAGTAGTTGCTCTGGACAAGTGGAGTAAGAAGGCTAGAGGGTCTATGACTGGCAAAAAGAGTACATTTGATTTTAGATTTGAGGAGATCTAAGTAAACGTTTTTGACTAGTGAAACATTGATATTGACACCTGTGCTTTTAAAGGAAGAAACTCTTTAAATGTAGAGATTAAAAATAGAAGAGCATAGCTGGGGAAGATTAATTTTAGTGTAGCCTTAGTATCAGAGTAGATTTTCTTAGACTTAATTCAGTCTAGAAGTAGATGTTTATTATTTGGCAAGTAAAGGAGATTATCTAACTTGAACAGTTCAGAGATTATTCAAATGGGAAGCAGTGAATCTGAAAATAACCCTATTAACATCTAGTATAAGGTTGTACAAGTGAAGGTCAGAGGGAAGAGAGTGAGTTAAAACCAACAGAAGAGAACAGAGCCTTTGGGAAATGCTTGAGCACAAAGACAAAGAAAAGCTGACTTTTTTATGAAAAACCTATCGAGAAAGGAAAGTTGAACCAGGAAGTGACTGTAGAAAAGAAACGTATGAAACGCATTGTTCCACTGAGAGAAGACCATGTCAAATGCTTTGGGCAAGTGTTAAAAAGTAAGTACTAGTAAGTGGGGTTTTATCTGTAAAAGTGAGAATTAAGTCCATTAATGCAAGGAATGCTGTCTGTGTACCCCAACCTTGGGTAAAACCATGTTGGTGTCTATAGAGAATGTGCTCTCAATTGAGTTAGTTGGTTGTTGTAAACCATTAGTCAGAGAAAGGATGGGAGTTTATGAAATTTATTTTGACCTAAATACTGTGTTAAATGTAAGAGACTTCTTAATGTAGTCCCCCCCCCCCCCCCATAATTTGCAGAACTCGAGGAATATAACATCTGATCTGATGTTGTCATTTTTATTCACTCCTCAACTGTTGCTTTCCAATCCAGTTCTTTGACCAAACTCGGCCGCTGCTTCCAGCTCGTGGAACACTAAAACTCTCCCTTTACCCATAATGCCCTAGTTACCTGACATACACCAGGTCTCGTTTGCTTGCTTAGTGTACAGATGTGGTTGCTGGTAACTCTCTAGTGAGTATTATTAAAATATGAAACAAGGATGCACAATCTAAGTGCATCTGTTGCTTAGGCCCGTCTCATCTTGATTCTGACTATGAGATATGTAAGGCATTTAATTCACAGGTCTTGATAGATAGAAAAAAACAAGTTAATTCCAAATCTGCTTCAACAGCCTGTGGGTCTCAAACCTCCAAAAGAGTTGGTAAAAATGGAGATTCTCTCTTTAAAGAATCAAGAAAAAGACATCCAGATCCTTCTACTTCTACAGCACCTGTAGCTGAACCTCCTGTCAAAGTAGTGAAAATATCGGATCAGCCAGCTTTGGATCTGAGACCCAGATCAGAAGAATCTCCCCAGATCCGGTTACCTCAACTTCTGCCAAATTTGATCTCTTCTCAGCTTCCCTTCCCGTTTTTGGAAAAGTCTCCAAGACACTATTCAGGATGATCTTCCACAATCTCATCCATTCATTGTTGAGTCTGATAGAAGCTGATGTACAGGATAATGAGGAAGGTCCTCAGGACACATATTGAAATGGAGGTTCTTATGGTTCCAAACCCATTGGGTCTGGAAACCCTTGTCAGTACCACTCTCCCATTGTTAGCTACTTCTCCAATCTGAACTTTGGTTTCGGGGCCATCTGATCTGATAGTCCCAGAGTTGTCATCCTCATATCTGAAATATGTTGGCATCTTTGACTCAGATGGTGTCTCTGAGTGGTCCAGTGCCAAGAACTTAAGAGCCGGACTCTTGGAGCTATAGCATCTGCACCTGCTCCAGGGTGTTTTGAATGGACGTTGAAGCTGTCGGAGCCGTCTCTGCCCCTTGGAGCTAGATAGCTCAACTCCTACTCCTTCTTCGAGTAGTTTGCCTTCAGGGCAGAGGGAGTCGACAGTCCATAAGCATGCCTTATCAGATCTGTTGGTGACCTTTTCTACAAGGCATTCTACTTCTGAGGTAGTGGAGAGACCTTTCTCTGTTCCCAGAGATTAGACTTCTCTTTTCTCTTTGATTCAGAGTACACAATTCCATTTGATTCTGCGTCAAGACACTCTATCAGATGTTCTTTGTGTTTCACTGTTGCAGTCATCACATTTGGGTTATCCCTGCCAGGGTAGCCCTCAGCCGGCACGAATACCAGAGACTTAGTATTTCTGCATCAGTTGCTGTCGCTTCAGGACTGACGTCAGGTCGTCAATAGCATAAAGTAAGGCAGCAGACACCATTACATCTGTCTTTCTTTCCACGGAGCCTGAAGCAGAAGCAGTTCACATGAGTGCCAGTTGGCCACTACCTGAGTTTCGTCTTCCAAACTGAAGCTGAAGTCTTCTAAAGCTAAGTACCCCATTGGGGATCCTTTTTTCTCAAACAGACTTCTTTCGCATCTACCGTTATTTCAAAAACTACCAACTTTCTACGGTCCAGGGTACGAACCACACCCAAGAAACTGAGGACCCAATCTCAGGCACCTGCTTCCTTGCCTCGGTCTCAAATGCGTAAAATGGCAGAAGACCTTATGCTGAACAGGGGAAGCCAAGCTACCCCTTCCAAAAGAGAGTTCTGTCCCCAGTAGTTTTGTCTGAACAGGGGTCTGATGACTCTGCATCTGAATATGAAGACATATAACCCCTCCCTGCTTATGAGGATTCTGATACAGAGGACTCCATTCCTTCAACCTCTCCCCCAAGGACTTTTCCTTTGAGGAAACCCCTCATACCTTAAGGGAGCATTTCCAGTGGGAATGTCAGGACTTCTCTGTCTAAAAAGAGACTCAGGGAATTCTTAGATCTTCCACAGCACAGACCCCTGGCCATTCCCCCAGTCCTGATGCCGCCGCCGCCGCCGCCGGGTTAGGACTCATGTTTTCCTGGAATCTAGTTGGACTCCTGACACCCTCCCTCCTGCACCCAGAAAACCTAATAGATATTAGAGTCCCTGACTCTCACAAATTTCTTTTTAAAAATCCTACTGCTGACCCTGAGGTAATTTCTCAAGGGCCTAAAGGAATTAAAGCAACCTCTGCTAAGAATCTCACCCCCTCCGATAGGGATTCCCGAGTACTAGACAGATGGGGTAAAAAAGTATACACTTCTGCTACTCGTTATCAGAGCACTAAATTGCCAGTTCCATATGTTAAAATTTCAGCAACATACCTTGGAACTCCTCAAACAAAAAGTGCCTTCCTTTCCTGCTTGTGCAGAATCTAGAGAGTTACAAGAGTTAATGCATTCTGCAAGTCAAGTAACTAAACACACCTTGCACTGGGGTTTTGACACCCTAGAAGCTTCTTGCAGGGCAGCAGTCACCGGTTCTGTCCTTAGAAGGCATGCATGGCTTAAGGAACAGCCCTTACCAGACAAAGTTAAATCTAAATTGTTGGATGCACCCTTGCACAAAGACAACTTATTTGGCACTAAGGCAAAGGAGGTCTTAAAAAAGATGGAAGAAAAACCTAAATCTATGCAGTTAAGGATTTCTTACAGGTCCAGCCACCCAGGTTCCCGTTGCATTTTGCCC